>NC_088204.1:69228000-69405737 GCF_037126465.1 Ornithodoros turicata | reverse complement strand
CCTGAATGCAGCTTTTCTGAATTTATTTATTTATTTATTTATTTATTTTTATTTAAGGGATACTGCTGACATCACCAAGATGTCATTTGCAGGAGTGTGAAAAATAAAAGAAAATGTACAGGTCATGAGCATATTGTACAGCAAAAGTAAATCCACCGTCTCGGAATTATAACAAAATTAGCAAGACTTAAATGGCAATTAAACAATAATTGAACGAGCAACTGAACACGCATTTAAACAGGAGTAGGCATCAACAACAAACGACACTTTGCTACCAGAACGGTACCGAAACACCATCAAAAATAAGATACACTGTGTTTACATTTTTTGAAAGTAATCATCAATTCCACGAATAAATGAGGCAAGAGAGTTGAAGTTGACAAGATCGCTAGGCAGTGCATTCCAGTCCTTAATTACTATAGGGAAGAAGGAATTTTTAAAGGCTTCAACCCTACTATACGGGGGCTTAATGTAACGATTATGGGTTGTTCTGGTGGCACCTCTCTGAATAAATGTAAAATATTCATCATATGGAATTTTAAAAATTCCTGTCAGAATCTGCCAAAAGGTTTTCAATCGTTGTATCCTTACTCGTGTTTTTAATGTAGGAAGGCCTGCCCGTACCAGCAGCGCAGAAGGAGAGTCTAAAGGGTTGTATTTACTGTATACGAAGCGCAGTGATTTTCTCTGAACCATTTCAAGCTGTGACACCATCGTCTTAGCTTGTGGAAACCAAACTATAGAGGCGTATTCAATTAAAGGGCGAATACAAGTGGTATATGCTACTAATTTAGTGGAAGGTGTAGCTAATCTTAGGGCATGACGCAGGGAAAAAAGCCGACCATACGCTTTGGAGCAAACGTCTGTGATGTGGGGTTGCCACGAAAGTTTATTATTGATCGTTAAGCCCAAATATTTGTGTTTAGTTGCAAGTTTAATTGGCTCACCGGCTAACGTATAGGGAAACAAAAGGCAATTTTTCTTCAGGGTCACTGTCATGCATAGCGTCTTTTCGCAGTTTAGCGTCATCTGCCACTTCTGGCACCATTCCGACACTCTGTCGATGTCCCTCTGTAACTCCCACTGGTCATCAACAGAAGTGATCTGCCTATACAGAACGCAGTCGTCTGCATACATTTTAATTTTAGAGGTAATATGTATTGGGAGATCGTTCATGACATAATAAAGAGAAGGGGCCCCAAAACTGACCCCTGGGGAACACCAGAAGTCACGGATGTAAGTGCAGAGTTTCTATTATTATAGGTGACGAATTGAGAACGGTCTCGAAGATAGCCCTCTAACCATTTGCCGACCTTCTGGTTTTTCAAATACTGATTAATTTTGTGCAACAATTTAGTGTGAGAAACCCTATCGAACGCTTTCGATAGATCCAAAAATATAATGTCAGTTTGAGCTTTATTATTAAGACACTCGGAAAGATCATGAACGCGACCTCTATTAACTGTGTAGTCGTCGAGTAACCTCTTCGGAAACCGTACTGACTGCAGTGTATCAAACTGTGTTCATTAAGAAAGGCAACCATACTCTTAGTAAGAATATGTTCAAATATTTTACAACAATAACTCGTCAGAGATATTGGGCGGTAATTTTTAACTTCCTTCCGGTTGCCCCCCTTGTGAACTGGAATAACCTTAGCTATTCTCCAATCTGACGGTACCTCACCGCTGTGATACGATCTATGAAATATAGTCGCTAAGTACTCCGCTACCCATTCCGCATAAGTTCGGAGAAAAATATTACGAATGCCATCAGGGCCTGGGGTCTTTTTGGAATCTAGTTCAAGAAGGGATGATATAATACCAGGCAATGAGATGTCAATGTCAGGCATAGGGGGCACACTTGAAGCGAAGCAGTCATTTGGAATGATACCGTTATCAGTCGAGAACGCAGATTCGAAGAAGTTACTAAATTTATCAGCAACATCTTCGCCATCCATCAACGGGGACTCTTTGTCTGGTGAAGTTAAGGAAGTAGATATGTGCCGCCAGAACTTTTGTGGTGATGACTGGAGAAAATTATGTAGAGTAGTATCATAATACTTCGATCTGGCAGAGGTGATCTTTTCTTTCAACACTATGCACAGGTCTTTTCTATTACTGCAGGGTTTCTTTCTATGTCTTCTAACCTTACGACTCAGCTGCAGTATTTCCCGGGTTATCCATGGATTATTTCTGTGCACCGCCTTGCGCTTAAGAGGGACAAAATTATTTATGCAGTACTGAACAGTGTTTTTGAAAAAGTCCCACAAGTGAGAAACAGAAATATCTTTATCATTGGACAATGACCAGAACTGACTAAGTGATATCGCCAAGTTGTCGATAATACTTTCATGACTAGCATGATTGTAATCTCTTATTTTAATCATATTTGACCTCCTTCTGACTGCATGCGCGAGAGTAACAGTAACCAGAACCATATTATGGTCCGATATACCTGATAGTACCTCACAGGAGAAAGGCGCCAGAAATAAGTCGCTTCCTAGCAATACAACATCGAGAATAGTAGAGGAGGAAGCAGTAACCCTAGTGGGGGCGTGAACTACCTGTCTCAGCTGATAGCGTAATAATAAGTCTAATAACGCTCCGGTTTCACTTGAGGTTGGAACCATACAGCTCCAGTTAACGTGAGGCATATTTAAATCACCCATCAGAATGATTTTACTCCTTGAAGGAACTTCTTTACTAATGTACTCGTTTAAAAGATAGAGGAAATCGTAGGAACATAAAGGAGGCTTATAGAAGCAACCCACCACTATGTTACCGCCTCCACTCTTTAATTGACACCATACACACTCCATATTGGTAGGAACAGCCATCACAGAAAAGTCTAAATCACTACGTACAAGAATAGCAACACCTCCTCCTCTAGACGTCCTATCATTCCTAATCACGTTATAATTCAGTGGAAATATAGTACTGGACATAATTGATGGACATAGCCAGGTCTCCGTGATAGCAACTACGTGGGGATTACATTCGAGCAATACCTCTTCTATCTGAGTAACTTTATTGCAGACACTACGCGCGTTAAATGTTAAGAAAATGAAATCTTCAACTAGGGGGGTTTTCACAGACTGTGGTTGCTACCTAGGACGTTCAGTAACCTCACCAGAGCGCTCATCAACAATGTAACACTTGTCGTTCGCAAGAAGCTTATCATGACGAAGTTTGTACCTACACCCAAGAGACTTCCCAAATTCAGTAAGTTTTTTTCTGAGCGATCGTGTGTGGGATGAACAGTCCTCACTCATAGTGAATGGAGTGCCTTTTAGCTTACTTCCTTTCCGAAGAAGGTCTTCCTTCTGTTTAAACCTCAAAAAGCGCGCAATAATAGGCCTATTTTTACCATTCTGGAATCTACCTACTCGGTGGGCTCTTTCTATATCAGAAGGATCGACACGAGATTCTAAGTGTGTAGAAAAAAAAGTGAATTATAAGTTAATTAGATAATCATTTCATCAATAGCATGTTTCTTCTTTATAGGGAGGGCACCTTTGGTGGAAGAGGCTCGTCGGCCGACTCTGTTATCTGGTACTCATTTTATCTATTCATATTACTACACAACACAATCAGCCAATTTCAGATATACAAAGGAAGGACAAGTGCACACCACACATTCTATCACTTATATTGTGCCACCGGCCTCGGTGGCTCAGTCGGTAGCGTGCTCGCCTGCTGATCCCGAGATCGCGGGTTCGAACCCGGCCGAGGACGCCAGCAACTTGGTGGCAGGGTACAAGTTGCTTAGACACGCCGTCTTCCGCGAGGGACGTTAAATACGGGGTGCCGTGTGATGAGCTTTCATCGCACGTTAAAGAACCCTCAGGTGGGCAAAAGCAATCCACAGACCGACCGCTGTGGCGTCGCTCATGATCTCAGTTGTCTCGCGACGTAAACCCCCAATTATTAATATTATTATATTGTGCCCTGGTTCATTTCAAAACCTGCACCGGTTGTCATGACTCCCCACATGCCATCAAGCGCATTGCGTTCTGTTGTTCACAGTAGGGCATTATGAATCTTGTTTGCTAATCATGTTGTAGAGGCACTGAAACCTCCCTAGTACCGACGCTCGTGGGACCAACGCTCTAGTTCGCAAAACGGAGGTGTCCGCATGTGAGAGATACAAGACATTAGGGCCGTTACTTTACGCCAGGAGTTGTATAAGTATTAGCCTGAAGTTTTCACAATTTTTTTTTTCTAAATTCAGGGCAGAAATCTTGTAAATAAACATGTGCTCTAAATTCATGCGAATTCGAGTGGGAAAACTTCCAGTACGCTAAATGCTGAATTCGTGGAGAAATTGGACTCAGCTACTCAGAAACTAGCTCTAGTGGTTCGGTACAAATAGTTATGTAACTGCTGCCTAACAAGTTAGTGTGCATTCCTACAGATGTCTCAGTGAGGGCAATTTGGTGGGTAAAAATCGGGTTTCACCGTAAAAAGGACACCTTCAACTGGCGGAAGAATCTGGTTAAACCCTAAAGCTAATAATTATGCACCTTATGCAAAAAGTTCAAACTAGCCTTGTTAGAGAGAGGCAAAAAGTACCCAAAATGTGACTGCCTTCTCCGTGAGGGATATACCATGGTCTGTCCATACCAAGTCACCATGCTAACCGTAGCTGTTTTGCTATAGCTGCTGCTGTGTGCCAAAAATACTTGCCATATGTATCTCTCTGTCATGTGAAATTTATAATTGCTTAACAAACTGGCATGTATGCGTCTTACTGATTGCCTTTCGCATTGTACTGTGGATTCCAAGAATTAATTTTGAACCTGCGATATCATGAGTACCTGTGTAAGCTGCCAGTGCCTGCCTTCCTGCCCTCATCAACCGAGGGGCAGAGATCACTGCAACGTATCGTGTCAATATCTCTCGGTCCACATTCAGTTTCTGAGGGTCGAAAAGACTAGGTACACTTGTGGAGCCTTCATTTAACCTGTTTGGCCGGACTCCAGCATTCGCAGCCAAAACCTCTGGGTGGCGGGCAACAGACATGTACAATACAATATGGGATACAAACAAAACGCAATCATTGTTTGTATCTTGGCTGAAGTACACCATGTACTGTATTCCAATCGGCAAATTGTAAGCATTGCTATAGCTCGTGCTAACATCAGCCTGTTCTCTGAGTCTATGGGCACTTCATGCAATGTATTCAAAAGCAACGAAGGATTATGTGTCCAATATTTTCTTTCGTTGATACTCACTATGTGTACAAATTCCAGATTCACCTTGGGGTTGACAGTTTTGTTCCTGAGAACTTCATGTGCGTACAACGGGGCACAATCAACCACAAGTTAGTCAATGATTTGATGCAGCGCCAGACCACTGTACCAGCCGTACCGGAGAGCAGGCAATCATGCGCTCGTCACAGGCCACAGCAGAGAAGCTGGATTCCATTACATAAGTAAGATCATGCTGCAGTTATTTTCTATCATTCAATGAACGTTCAGATTCCAGCCTCAGTCAATTTGCACTACTTTTTCTGGGCAAATTCAGGAGTCTGCTTGAAATATTATCGTATGTACTGATCATCTCCAACATTTTCGTTTCAGATGGCATGCCACTTCACATTGAGGGCCACCAAACTGTGCTTCCAAAAGAAGCATAGCTGAAACTAGTTTGGCGAATCCTTGCAGATTTTGGTTTGGCGATGTTGTCCAAAAAACAGAAAAGTGACACAATAAAGAATATAAATCTGTGAATAGTAAGTGAGTTCTTACGCATTTCTCAGTCCACACCACCCTACATGCAGATTAGGGCCACGATGCAGTACTTATGTGCCTCTCAGGATACAACACTGCACGCAAAACAGGACTTGCAAAAGCCGATGGGCCCTAACGTCCGACTCTCTAGTAAAACCGGTGTCCACACTGGACTGTCCAGTAAGGCCAGTAACACTAGACTATCCAGTAAGACCAGTGTTCAGACTGGGTTAATAATCCGATATGCCACTGGTTACTGGTTTCCAGTCTGTCCAGTATACTGGTTTTTTGAACAGGGACGGCAGCTTATAGTGGAATCCAGAGCGCACTGTCAAAGACTTGACCTCTGTTCGTTGATCTCAGTTCTTTTCTTTAACACAGCGTGGTTATTTCCTCAAGTTTCAAAGAAAAACAGTGAACACGTGTTTGGTATAACTCCATAATTCCGGTTGCGGAGCATGTAGGTGCGTCCACAGGCCTCTTGTCGATGGTTAGGAGGACCATTGACAATGAATAAGAGTAAGAAATATGGTCGGTGAAGAAAGGGTGGGGCACTAAAAGTATTGGTAAGATATCGCGTTACCATAAATTTGTAACGGAAATACTTTTCCGATACTGATTTTAGAAAGTATCGCCCATACGCATTCCGATACCGAAAAAGTATCGATTACTGTAACGGCGTTACATGTAACGGCGACACGTACAACACTTCATGCTGCTAATGACATGTCATCAATGGCTTGTGATATGCCCTTCTACTGGGATTGTAACAGAGGCTACCGCAAAATACGGAAAATGCGGCAGCAGAGCCCTTTAAAACGGTCGATACTCCTTGTATCATAGTTCCAAAGTCATATACGTATTCGCAACCGGCTAATGCTATTGCCATTCTACTGGAATTATAACGGACGCGGCCGCAAACTCCATAAAGGGCTGCAGCAGAGCTCTTTAAAACGAACAAAAACCGCTTTTATCATGGTGGCAGACGTTTTACACATATATACAGACGCGATGGTTTATACTATGCCCCTCTCCTGTGATTGCATCGGAAACCACCGCAAAACTTGGAAAAGGCGGCAGCAGGGCCCTTTACAATGACTCAAATGACTTGTATCATGGTGCAAAAAAGATAGTATGAGCGGCTTTTACTGGGATTGTAACAGAGGATACCGCAACGTTCGGCAGCAGATCGACTCCTTTAAAACGTGCGAAGCCCCTTTAATCGTGGTACCAGGGCGTACCTGTTTCCGCTGTGCATGGAGAGGTCGTGTTCGAAGAAACTGCTTCCAAAACGACACTCGGTGAAGGCAAAAAAAGAAAGATAATAAAATCTTACCAAATTTTGGGCTTAATATGAGCTCATATAAAAATAATATCCAAAATGTCTTAAGTTGGTTTCACAGAATGTATACATGAAATCCAGATTTCAGAGTTTGAGCCCCTTACCATTTTCCCCTTTTGCACCCTGAGAGGTCGCATTTTACAAAATCGCTTCAAAAATGATACTCGAAATGGCCAAATGGCCAATTTCATCAACTTCGGGACTTAATATCATTTGATATAACAAAGATGCCCTAAGTTCATTTTGTAATATGTAGAACTGTGTGCGGCCGAAAACGGGTCTGCAGCTGGACGGCTGCGAGACGGAGTGACAAGTGGCTGTCATGACACACCCAGGAGAAGGGGAGCACGCAACTCCAGTTTCCCTGGAAGTAGAGGGGAAACTGTCTCCCATTTTCCTGTTTCTCAACTGCTTTCCTTGTTTTTTACTTGTTCAGACTTGGAGGTCTATGGACCCCACGACAAGCCCTTAGTTTTTTAGTCGCAAAATAAACCTCGCTGAGCAAAGACGTCTTTGTGCGACGTGTCTTCTTATCGGTCCTTTGTACCGGGCGAACGACAACTTCACAGTGTCATCCATATATTGTGTAACGAGTGGGATATCGCAAGATATCCTTCCACTGCAATGTATATGTGAAAATAAGATCACGGGGTTTGAAGCCAGTACCTTGTTCCCCTGTTGCACCCTGAGAGGTCGCGTTTGACAAAATCGCTTCCAAAACGGCACTCCAAATGGACAATTTTATCAAGTTTAATATCAAAGCCATATGAAATACAAATACAAAACGGTATCATTTGTATATTACTCACTCAACGCAAAGTTCTCTATTCTGCTGGAGATCCGGAAAAGAATATAGTCCGCCGTTCAACTCCTTCAGACCGGCCGTAGGGCCTCAGCGCATGCGTATTACGATAATACTGGCGCCTAGGAGGAGAACCCTGTATGAGTCGTAACTTTGAAGGCCCTGGATGCATCAGGATTAACACTCACACATCATGCCGTGGTTGGTATGTGGCCTGGAGGATGTACTGACTAAAAATAGGCGATGACATTTCCAGAATTTGACTGTCATCGTCAAAAAATCTTAGTCTAAACATGGGCCCTGTGCAAAAATGGGCGGAATCCCCATAGGTGCAATCCATTAAAATACATTTGGCCAGGGTGCACTAGGCTTATATTCTGCGAGCGCCTTTCACACCTCCAGGGGTTCTTTACATGGTGTTCTTCTGTATTAGCCGATGACATCTTAAAATGTTTATTTTTCTTTATCTGTTAATTGGCATAAACGCTGCCTCCCATTGAATTCACATCCTGTAGGGCCTCTGGCATCGCGGCTGAGCATGAGGGATTGAGAGAGACATAACCCTTTTAAGCAACTGCGACTCAGGACTGCAACTTGTCCAGAAGAAGGCGGAGCCCCCGCCGAAACGTTGACCTTAGAAATGTTGATTCCCCCTAAAAATTGTAATTAATTTTTGATGTTTTAATTCACTCTTAACTTCCGCCCAAGTCTCGTTTTTATCTTTCACCTATATTATTTCGTGGCCGTCTGAACCCTCTTTATTAACTGCTATATATATATATATATATATGCAACAAAATTGAGGTTCGAACGACCAGGATGTTGAATATAGATAGGGGAGAAAAGACACCAGAGATTGAAGTAGGGAGTAGGGGAAAGTTATTTATTAAAAGTGCGACGTTATTAATGGAATGACAGGGTCGACTAAAATGGCGAGAAACCGGGAGGCTACCTTTTGGGAGGCTACCTCCGCGCAATATGTAGGTCAAAGTAAAAATTCATTTAGGATTCAATTCAATAACCACCGATCAGATGTTTCGAAAAAAGGTAGCCTCCCGGTTTCTCGCCATTTTAGTCGACCCGGTCATTCCATTAATAACGTCGCACTTTTTATTTTAGAGTCAAATTTCACATCCGATCGCTGCAGAGAGCAACGCGAATCGTACTTGATCTACAAATTCCAATCTCTAATAAATGAGGATAAAGGAGTGCTATCAACTGTAAGAAGCATATCCGGATAACTTTTTTTCTGTATGTCCTCGGAGTGCCCGCTGCCTCTTTTCTTCTTTTCTTTACAGCTGGACACAATGACGCTAAGAACACCCCGGACAACAGGTTTTCAACGAGCGCGACCCCAGACCTTTCTGGAACTCCAAGGCTCTGACACGTAATCTCCCCGGCCGATGACCCAGGAACCTTCCGGAATCTTCCAGAACATGACTCACTGACGACTGCCTCGCAGTGGAATTGTACCAGCTGTGACGACACTTTTGTAACCTTTTAAAAGACGTTGTGCATAGATTTTCGTCTCAGTCCCGAAGAAGGCGGAGCTTCCGCCGAAACGTAGACTCCCCCAGACCCTTAGTTTAAATGCCAACTTAATAAATAACTTTCCCCTACTCCCTACTTCAGCCTCTGGAGTCTTTTCTCCCCTATCTCTCTCTCTCTCTCTCTCTCTCTATATATATATATATATATATATATATATATGAGGGGGAAAGCCATTAAAGAAACAAGTAAATGACACTAGACGTATTTGAAATTAAAAATTACATATTAAGATGGCTTCTGTGGCTGCACGCAGAGAAACAGATACTCTTGGAACGATGCGACAGCACTAGAGGACACGTGTTTCGCCGTGTTTGCGGCTCGTCAGCTCTGGGTAGCAGCGCATCGTTCGGAATTGGCAATCCAGGGGTCGCTCAGCGAGCGATATACACCTGGGAGGGTGACTGAGCCCTCATTGTCGCCACAGTGCAAGCCAGTGAATTATAATGAGAGAAAAAAAGTCATTAAAGAAACAAGTAAATGACACTAGATGTGTTTCAAATTCAAAATTACAGATTAAGATAGCTTCTATGGCTGCACGCAGGGGTATACACACACACACATATATACTTGTTTCGCCGTGTTTGCGGCTCGTCAGCTCCGGGTAGCAGCGCATCGTTCGGAATTGGCAATCCAGGGGCCGCTCAGCGAGCGACATACACCTGGGAGGGTGACTGAGCACTCATCACTGCCACAGTGCAAGCCAGTGAATTATAATGAAAGAAAAAAAGTCATTAAAGAAACAAGTAAATTAGCACTGCAGTATGTTTATCGGCACACGCTGTTTATCGACACTAGATGTGTTTCAAATTCAAAATTACAGATTAAGATGGCTTCTATGGCTGCACTCAGGGGTATACACACACACACACATATATATATACAGGGTTTGTGCAGAAAAACATGACCCGCATTTAGGCACATAGCTTGTTGCCTACCCAACTAACGAACTTCCGGTGGCGCACGATGGCGCATTTATGCGTGCGAAATCTGCAGAAAAATTGTGGAAGCCATACTCAGCTTAAAAAATAAACGGAACAACGAAAACGTCGGCTTCCGTGCATCAGAATAGGGCAACATGGTGGACAACAGGGTGTATGTGAAAGGGCAACACGGTGGACGTAGGAGAGTTGTGTTCAACTACCGCTAGGGGAGCTATCGGTGCATAAATCGAAACGATGTCCCACAAGGATGCTCATCGGCAGTACCCCTAGCGGTGCCTGCACATAACTCTCCTGAGACAGAAATGCACTACCATGCACTGTCATGACCGCCCTATTCTAATGCATGGAAGCCCATGTACAGGAAGAAAAGTCAAGAGGTTGCGAACAGACAACGGAGGGGAATTTCTCGGTCAACAACTCGAGCGTTTTTTGGGGAACAAAGGAGTCATTCATGAGAAGACTGTTCCGCATTCACCAGCTCAAAACGGAATCGCGGAACGGATGAATCGCACCCTAGTAGAAACTGCAAGATCAATGTTGGCAGAGTCCAAGCTCCCGCCCCAATTTTGGGCTGAGGCCATGAACACTGCTGTCTGCTTGTCTGCTCTCGCCCATGTTTGTCTGCCTGGGCCCATAACCTATTGTTGATCCATCTGTATCAATGTGTCGAAGTTCAAATGACACATACGCCGGTGCCACACCATACTGTCATTCTTTTTCACGCTTCTCGCAACCTCTCTGGAGGATGACGTCACTTCCCCATTCAGTCTGTAAATTCCTGCTTCTTTGGCCCCTGAGAAAACAAACCGGTTTCCTTTGAAAGCAGTACATTCGTCCCCGCTGAATGTGACGATGATACCACTGTCGGTTAGTTTGGAAACGGAGATCAAATTGTCCGCCATTCCGGGTACATACAGGACTTCCTTTGCTGCCAATGTGTTGACAACACTTCCGTTTTTCACTTTGAACATGACTGTTCCAGTTCCGCAGGCGTTCATAACCTTCCCGTCCGCCAAAGTCACCTTTCTTCGCTCATCATCTTTGAAGTTGGTTAAAACTTCCTTTCTGCCTGTCATATGATTGCTGGCACCAGAATCGATAGACCACTCCAGTAGATTTTCTGCCGTCCAACATTCGCCTGCGGCAAAAGCGTAGTGATGATCTTGGCCTTCGTCCTGGTGAAACTCGTGCCTAGAAGAAGACTTGGCCATTCGGGCCCCTTGTCTTGGTCTCTCGGGTCTGGTATCCTGCTGTCCTGATTTCGAAGGATGAGCATCAGATACTTTTCTGTTGTCTTGTCGGGAGTAGCAGTCTCGAGCGAAGTGGCCAGGTTTCCCACAGTGGTAGCACTTTACTTTCTTGCTGTCCCTTGGTCTTCCTGAAGAGATCCTAACCTTGCACGCCGCCTCATCCGTTGACGTAGTTTGACGTCCTTCTTCTTGTAGCAGGGCATATTTCACTTTCTCAGGAGTGATGTTTGCCATTGAACAGGCGTCAAAACTTCTTGCAACACCATAATACGGACGTGGCAACCCCTGAAGCGCTACCGATGCTACCTCCGCGTCGTCGAGAGAGTTTCCCAAGGTGCGTAACTCCTCAGCAACAGATTGTACACGGTGCATGTACTGGGTCGCATTCTCGCCTTTCTCCCATTTCGTTGCGTTGAGTTTCCTCCTCAAGCTAAGCCTCCTCTCTAAAGTGCGTCCCCGACTCACTTCTTCCAGCTTCTTCCACACTCCTCTTGCTGAAGTCTGGTTAATGACATATGCGGTTTGACCACTCGATAGCGTTTGGACGATCACATTGAGTGCCTCCAAATCCTCCTTGTCCCATGTAGCTCTCGCTTCTGGAGTTGTCGGAGGGTCTTCATTGATGACTTTCCAGAGTTGCCGCGCCTTCAAGAACGTTGTCATCTTGAAGCTCCACGTCGGGTAATTGGTCCCGTCCAATTTTTCCATGGCGCCGCCCGGTAATGTGACAGAAGCTCCAGCCGATGCCATCTTCAGACTTTCCTGGAATGCCTTCTTGGTTTCCCAGCAAATATCCTAGTACTGTAGTACACTGCAGTCGGCTGGTAAGTTCCCTGGGCCCATAACCTATTGTTGATCCAGGAACATGGAATTGTCGCAGGTGACCTAAGACGCGCGCAAGAAGCTGACAACCCAACAACTTCGTCGGCTCGCAGGAACTGCAAAAAACGGCTCCTGCAGTTCGCTTTTATTTAGTCAGCTTACGAAGAAGAGAAAAAACCAAAACTATGTACATGGTTGACAACGTGCAACCAACAGTTTTCGCGCTCTGTTTATTTTTTTACACTGAGTATGGCTTCCAGGATTTTTTTGTGGCTTTCGCACGCATAAATACGCCGTCGTGCGCCACCGGAAGTTCCTCGGCTAAGTAGACAACGAGTTACATGTAAAAATGCGGGTCATGTTTTTCTGCGCACACCCTGTACTTGTTTCGCCATGTTTGCGGCTCGTCGGCCCTGGGTAGCTGCGCATCGTTCGGCATTGGCAAACCAGGGGTCACTCAGCGAGCAATATACACCTGGGAGGGTGACTGAGCACTCCTCAACGCCACATTGCAAGCCAGTGAATTATAAAGAGGGGGAAAAGCCATTAAAGAAATAAGTAAATGACGCTAGACGTGTTTGAAATTCAAACTTACAGATTAAGATGGCTTTGATGGCTGCACGTATCTGTAAGTATCGTAAGTATCTGTTTCCCTACGTGCAGCCATAGAAGCCATCTTAATCTGTAAGTTTGAATTTCAAACACGTCTAGCGTCATTTACTTATTTCTTTAATGGCTTCTCCCCCTCCTTATATATATATATATATACAGAAGAAATAAGTTCGCACAGAGCACCACCAAAGGAATATTTTCAGATGACTTCATTTAATTCATTTTGAAATTACACAGACACGACGTTTCGAACGGTGGACCGTTCTTTTTCAAGTGAAAAGATATAATGAGTTGGTCAAACAGAAAACACTCACTTTCGTGTGCTTCGACAGTGGTGGGGGAAGGGAAATCGCAGTGCGTTGAAGTTGCCGAAGGGAGGTCATAAATTCTGTTTGCGGGGTCCTGTCGAGTGTGTTTCGCACGTGGGTGGGGGTTTTGGGGGGGGGGGGGGGGGTCTTTCCCTAAGACGCATTTAATATAATGCAGAAAAAAAGCAGTTAAAGGAACGAGTAAACGAATGACGGCGCCACCTGTGGAGGCCGCAGTGCAGGCCAGCAAGTACATATACAAAGGAAAAATCGACAAAGCTCTATGGCTGCACGTTGAGCATACGTTGATCGTGCACTCCCAGCCAAGTACAGCTGTTTCGTCCTACTTGGGACTCGTCAGCCCGGCCTAGGGAAGTGACACGATCTCAGGTCGGCACTAATAGTGCGTCTCGGCGAGACGTCAATGTTCCACAGTGACGGCCCCGCCTGTGGAGGCCGCAGTGCGAGCCAGCAAGTGCATGTACAAAGGAAAAATAGCTAAAGCTCTATGTCTGCACGTTGAGCATACGTTTACAATTCGATCGTCCACTCCCAGCCGACTACAGCTGCTTCGTCCTACTTGGGACTCGTCAGCCCGGCGTAGGGAAGTGACACGATCTCAGGTCGGCACTAATAGTGCGTCTCGGCGAGACGTCAATGTTCCACAGTGACGGCGCCGCCTGTGGAGGCCGCAGTGCGAGCCAGCAAGTGCATATACAAAGGAAAAATAGCTAAAGCTCTATGTCTGCACGTTGAGCATACGTTTACAATTCGATCGTCCACTCCCAGCCGACTACAGCTGCTTCGTCCAACTTGGGACTCGTCAGCCCGGCGTAGGGAAGTGACACGATTTTGGGTCGGCACTAATAGTGCGTCTCGTCGAGACGTCAATGTTCCACGGTGACGGCGCCACCTGTGGAGGCCGCAGTGCAAGTCATCAAGTACACTACAAAGGAAACGTAGCTAAAGCTCTATGGCTGCACGTTGAGCATACGTTTACAATTTGATCGTCCACTCTCAGCCGAGTACAGCTGTTTCGTCCAACTTGGGACTCCTCAGCCCGGATTAGGGAAGTGACACGATCTCGGGTCGGCACTAATAGTGCGTCTCGGCGAGACGACAATGTTCCACGGTGACGGCGCCGCCTGTGGAGGCCGCAGTGCAAGCCAGCACGTGCATATACAAAGGAAAAATAGCTAAAGCTCTATGTCTGCACGTTGAGCATACGTTTACGATTTGATCGTCCACTCCCAGACGAGTACAGCTGTTTCGTCCTACTTGGGACTCGTCAGCCCGGCGTAGGGAAGTGACACGATCTTGGGTCGGTGCTAATAGTGCGTCTCGGCGAGACGTCAATGTTCCACGGTGACGGCGCCACATGTGGAGGCCGCAGTGCAAGCCGGCAAGTACATATACAAAGGAAAAATCGCTAAAGCTCTATGGCTGCACGTTGAGCATACGTTTACAATTTGATCGTGCACTCCCAGCCGAGTACAGCTGTTTCGTTCTACTTGGGACTCGTCAGCCCGGCGTAGGGAAGTGTCAATATATATATATATATATATATATATTGTTGTTGTTGTTGTTGCTGCTGCTGAGAATGGTTCTTCCTGTCGAGAAACTAACATGCTTGAAATTTTTCTGGGGCGATATTGGACCATTCTATAAAGAAAAAGGTGCGGTCGAAGTTTCTCTTCTGCATTTCTCTTTCTTCTCGCCTCTGCCATCTTCCTATTATTCCTCCTCCAACTATATGCAGCTGTCAGATCTCACTCGTCACATCACTGGTGCTGTCGCACAAAGCAGAGCTTGTAGCAACGTCGTGCCGGCGTAGTTTGAATGTTCCAATATTGACGCATTTCGCTTCTCTTCGTCACCGGCCTTTCTTTGTGATGTGGTACCACAATAAAACTGCTGTTTCTGTGTGAAATATTTGCTACCCTGGAGCTCGCAGGTAGAGCATGTGAGTTGTACTTTGTGTCCGATTGTTTCCTATGTAACCGTCTTGTTTGTCGTCTACGGCTGATGACAGCAAGCAACTCAAGCTCCTATCTTAGTGGCAATGGAGTTTCTGCTGCCGTGCATGTTTACTGAGCTATGTAGGCCTCTACTGATTCACTGCGACGTTGTAATATCGCTGTCACTGGTGCAAAGTGTCTGGTAGTTGCTTGGCATTGCGTTGCATGATGGCATTTGGACACCAAAGCTAGCTCTTTGCGATGTCTGGCTGTGATTTTAAAGTCTGTCTCCCTTTATTGCTCGATTTGTTTGTACACATTATAAATGTAAAAGACTGTGCTGCCTCATGCTTTGTTGGGCCTGAGGTTGTGTTCTTCAGAGCACCTTCGCACATTTTGACACTGGTTAATCGGCCACTGTCGGAAACGACCCCACTTCCGTGCAGTGCAAGGTTGCACGCATTGTAAAACAATAGCTTCAAGTAGGAGGGGCAGTACTAAGTTGTCATGGCACCTGTACCTTTGAGAGACTATTCAAAATCATTTGGAATCATGCGAACTATTTTGCAACGTGGACGAGGACAACGAGCAATAAATGATGACGATAGGATTGGGTGTTTCACTGCGGTGGTGCGGTACCTTACCCCATTGTACATGGAACATTACGTGAAAATGATGAAGGAGGGATGAAAATACGGACGACGAACCACGTCCTGAGGTGCGGAAAACGCGTAGCATCTCACATCTCATTACTTCAGTTGATAATGATCATGTGTCATAGGTTGCCCTTATGCCAATTCCTTCAATTAGCTTTTTATTTTATTTTTTGTATTGGTGGCCCACAGCATGTTCGATCTCATTAAATCAATTGGAAATCTGCATTTTTCATTGATACCATTACCCTAATTCACTCAACAGGCTTCTCATTCCTTGTAGTGGTGCAATCCGTACCACACAATATGTTGGACCTCATCAAATCAATTCTAAATCAGCGTTTCTCATTGACACCCATTAGACGAATTCCTTGAATTGGTTTCTTATTTCCTGGGTGCGCTTTTTGCCACAACACATGTCAAGCACCCACAAACACACCCTCAAGCCTGCCTAGTAACTTTATCTTTTAGAAAGCACAATACTCATCAATAGTCCCTCCTGTTAGCAACTCCTAAGTCCTGTACTTTCGAAAAGATAAAGGCACTAGGCAGGCTTGAAGGTGTAAAGAGGTGCTTGAAGGTGCGAGAGGGAGAAAAAAAAACGCGCGATTGCACTGCAGAAGATCGATTTTCGATGGATCTACAGAATGTCTAAACGAAAATGAGAAAGAAACACAGACGTTGTGGTAGTCTTCAGTTAGTACCCCAAGCCATTCGTCACTCCAATATTGCGTGTATCAGTAAATTAAATAAGTTTAGACACCTCACCGCTTCTGTTTAACCGCGGCAGCAAACAGGGCTATCGGATTCGCCAAATCACGGAAGAGAAGCTATAAGTATAGTATATGTGCTGTCCGCATCCATTGATGCCAACGCATCAAAGGAAATGGACACTGCCATCCTAAGTGAGGTTTTGGTCCGTCAGTTGTGGAGGGCGTTTAGTTTAGTTAGTTTATATTAGTTAGCTTTTTCTGTGCACTTCTTGGAATGCTACGCGCATTGTATATTTTGAAAAATCTTGGAAACAAGAGGAAGAATTGAAGCAAGAGAAATCAAATTCTGTCGTGACAGGGGTCGGAAAAAGACAGAAATCTAGACATTTTACTTTTGTTTTGCTTTTGTGGAGCTCCCATTAGACCCTTAGCTACTAATGGTTCCACCAAACCACTAAACCGTTAGTCCTATTGCAGATGTCCGGAATTACGACAGGCCTAATGGTTCCATTAGGATTGGCTCTGATAAATTTTTTCGATCGGGACACGATGTTTAACGACAGCTTCCCTACCAAACTCCCAATTACTTTCATGACAAACACTCGACTTATACACATTGAATGAATTGGCCGTATTACTTGTTGAAGCTCATTGGGATTGCGGGAAGAATTCATTGAGATCATACGTTCTGTTCCCGCAGGGTGTTGTTAGCACTAGACCACTTGTTCTGTTTGTGATGTGCACACCAAAATTGTCTGGTGTGACACGAGGGTGATTCTAGTGTTTGAGAACCCAATGGTCCGTCAACGAGGTTTTACGGTCAAACAGGTGATGCCTCATAATAGATCAGGAGCCCCATTGGGACATCAAACGTATGGCATAGTGTATAATCGCTAAAGTGATCCATGCAAGACCCCGTAAAGGACAGAACTGCAAAAACTAAGACGCAAACTGCGTCCTGTCCTAGTCTTGTCCTTTAGTGTTTCCCTGTATCGAAGGTTCTAGCTGTTATAAGAAATGAGCGACGCTGTAGCCGACTTTCTTAGCCAAGGAAGCGGTGGAAGCGTACCGGCTCAAGCTTTTTGGCACCAACCCAAAGAGGGAAATAGGTCATAGCTTTGCGCGTGAAAGGAAGCTCGACGCACTTTTCGGGTGAAAGGTCCATCCCAAGGTGCGTGAGGTACGTATGTACATTATTAAGAGCGAGCTGCAGGCAGCGCTGTATGGCTACTGTTCAAAGGGAATCCCATATTTTTGACACCATCAACGACAACTACCAAGACAAGCTATCCCTGGAAGCCACCGCCATTACTCGACCCATCTCGCCCGCATCATAAAGCCCTTCGCCTCCCGCCCGACACACCGACCACTTCTGTCCACGCTAACGATCCGCTACCGATCCGACCGACCCGCAACGACCCCACCGCTCACTGATCATCCCACCCACAAACCGATCATGGCTTCACAGCTTCCAGGAACCGGCCTGCGCTGTCCACGCGCCCCGGCACACGCACGACCCGCCGCTTCATTTCTGCATCTCGACGCTCATCCGCTGCAGGCCGCGACACCAGAGCAACGTGCTCGCCTGCCGGTTTCGTCAGTCGCGGCAGCCGACGCCACGGCATGCTTCATCCGGCGTCTCGGCAGTCAATACGGCTAGCGCAGCCTCACTCCCTGGTACCCTACGAGCTCCAGCTCCCGTGCCGGTTGCGACATCCCTGACCACGACGATGTAACGCTCATTTCTCGCAAACCTCATCTCGGCTACTCCCGCCCCACTCATCGACCTCTGCATGCAACGTATGCTGTGCCGGGCCGTAGACATGCCCAGCGGTGCGCGTCATCCACGGTCGCTCCTGCTGTCTCCTCCCGGTGTCGTCGGGGTTCATCGTTCTTTTTTCTCGCTGCTCCGCGTCTGAGGGGGGAGCACTGTACACTCTAAGAAAAAAGGGAGTAATTTTACTCCTTTTGGGGACTAAATGCACTGCCATAAGAAATAGTCTCTTTCGGGAGTAAATGCACGGGAGTAGATGAATGTCACAGGGTGGAGACTGCATTTCACGCGCTGTTGTAAGAGTGCCAGGTACATAATTCGTGCGCATGCACGAAAATACTTTGAAGCAAACCGTCAACCGTGATATATCGAGTGATATAAAATCTTGCGCCATACATAGGGCACAATTTGCGATGAAAGATGCGCTGTTTCTTACTCTGTGTGCCTGGAAAATTGCTACGTTGGCTGATTCATACAGCCTTATATCATCAAATTGACCAAGGGCACATATTTACGTAGACTTGCAATCAAGAGACCATTCGCGAGGTTCAGTGTCAATTTGCAGTCCTGGGGAGTAAATGTCGGGACTAAATGTCGTGTTAGGGGACTAAAATGGGGAGTAATTGCAGTCTAGGGCAGTAGAAACTGCAATTACTCCCTGTTTAACTCCTTTTTTTTTCTTTGAGTGCAGCGGGCCATGGACAACGACGAAGATGGCCATGCGCCTGGACTATAGCCTGGAGCACCTGCTTGAGTTCCACCGGCGCGGCTATGGAGATAGGCCACCGTCATTGCCTCTCCGTGGCATACCATCATCGCCGGTGGGGGCTCATGTAGAGGAATACCATCGTCCTCTACATTTGGTGACCCGAACAACGACCACCATGTTTGGCGTAAGTCGGCTTCCTACCATCCCAAATTTCACAACGACGGCTATTATTGGGCAGCAATATCCGCTCACCTGCTCAAGACAGCAGACGGTGATGCTAGGGCCCGCCTACCGTGAGTCACCGAGCACGTCTCCTCACCGGGGCTCGTAATAGGAGGCTACGCTCGCTTCTTCTGACCCGGCACCCCTTGGCTTCAACGCCCCGTACCGGTCACGGTACGCCGTGGTCCTGCTATGTTCTCAGGCCTCCACGTACTTCGCGATGGCACCCCAGTGCATCACCAGCGCTCCTTCAATGAGCAACACGCTCCACTACCGGTATCGGTACGTGGCTGTCCTCACACCCTGATGCCGCACATACGTCAGGTCTGCAACGCTTCCTGGAAGACGCTCATGGAAATACCTCACGCTGCCCCCATCGTCCTGCTACCACTTGACACAACGCGAGATGACCACTGGCGCAGCAGTACGACGCACAGCGCACTGCATCGCCAACGAACGTTCACGCCCGCTATCCTGCCGCGCCTGCTGCCACGAACTCAAGCCGTATGCCAAGCTTTCCCACGTCCACGTGCCGTCGTCATTCCTCCCGTCTTAGTATCGACGCGAACCTCAACCACTCAACCGCAAGCGCTGCTTCGCGTCTGATTGGGGTAAATGGCGGCCCGTGGAAGACGATGAAGAGGTGCCTCTGCTGCCATGCGCTAAGGCGCTCACACGGCAGTTCTACCGGCACCGTCCGAGCATGAGGCCACGACCATCTGTCCCCTGGGACATTCCATCATCGCCGGCCAGGACTCATGTAGAGGGACACCATCTGGTTACATCTGGTGACCCGAACGGAAGACAAGCTATGAGTATAGTATTTGTGTTATCTGCATCCACTTCCACATTGCTCCCGTGCACTGTAAATAATTTTTTCTTATCTCTACTTCGATGACAATGCATCAAAGAAATGGACACTGCCATCCTAAGCGAGCTTTTGGGCCTTCAGTTCTGGAGGTTTTTGTTTTTTTGCTCTTTTTGAAACTGTGCGCGCATTGCATATTTTGAATAATCTTGGACACAAAAATAAAAGGAAAAACTGAAGCAAGAGAGATTAAATTGTCCTGACAGGAGCCGGAAAACAAAGAAATACATTTTCATTTTTCACTCCTTTTTTACTTTTGTGGAGCTCCCATCAAGCCATTATACCTTTAGGTCCTAATGGTCCCATCAAACCGCTAAACGGTTAGTCCTATCGGAGATGTCCGAAATTACGATAGGCCTATTGGCTTAATGGTTCCATTAGGATTGGCTCTGATAGATTTTTCGATCAGGTGGTGATGTAGTGTCTTAATGTTAGAGTGGTCTGGTGTGGTTTACAGACGCCAGACATACAGACGACAGAGAATGTGCAATGTGTATTGTTACCCTAAACCACAATTTACAATTATACGCTTTAAAACGAAGTTGCTCTAATGACCTCACGATTATTTGTGACAATTTACAATTATCACAAATCATCGTGAGGTCATTAGAGTACCTTCTTTTTCCTTAGTAATAACAATTCTCTTCGCGAATAATTCCCTCTAGTATTGAAATCGAGACCTCTTCGCAGTCTTCACTCGAGTGTGAAAACGAAACGTTACACTCTTCGAGTGCCATCGGCATTAGAGGCTGTTTTGAACTTCACTCATTGACCTTGGTCGAGGTTGGTAAGTTAAGGTTCCGTCCTGCTTTTCAACATTAAAACCGCGCACAAACGTAAGCATCTTTGAATATGTGTTTCTCAAGTTCTCTATATGTGTGTTATGTTGCTTTTCAAGCTCTGCATGAGCGGAAGCATGAGAAAATAGAAGGTGCATTCGCGGCATATGTGACAACAGGTCGTTGGTGTGGTGTCTTTGTATGTGCGTCTCTTCCGGCTTCACGTAGACTGTTATTATTCATTTTATATGGCTGCAAGAAGAAAACTCGGAAAAGCTAACCGATGAGTCGATAGAGTATGTTTTTCGAAATTATAACTACTGCATATGGTATATATTGACATTTGCAGAAGAAATAGCAGTGCACCGTTTTGCACTTTTATATTATGGTGCGCATGCGTCCCGTAAATGTGTACCGTCAATGGTAGCCATAATATACACAGTTTTGTTACACGTACTTGTCGGTTTCCATTTCTGATGATATTCAGCGTACTATATTGCCAACATTTAAGAGCCTGTTAAGAGCTGGGATTCATTTCCATAGAAATGATGTGTAAATCTAATGAATACCCAAGCAAATTAGCTTTTAGCCTCGTGAGTGTGTGAAGAACCAAGCACCTCGTGGGACTGAATGCACAAGACAGAATAATGTGCAACAGTGCAATATCAGAAAACACCAGGGACGCTGGCGTGCAACACCAGAGCATACTGCGCTTGTTACGCACATGTTACGCATATCTGAAAAAAAAAAATATTATGGCATTACAGTACCTGCTAGTAAACAACAATGTTTTCCCTAGTCGATATTTCTTAAGTTGTATTTTGCTTTTCTTCATTCTCACCTCACATACTGTGTTCCTGTTTGGGGCCTCACCTACAATACACATATCATATTCGTGCCTTACAAGTTTGCAGAATCGTGACATAAAAATCATATACAGGGTGTTTGCTCTAACGTGTCCAGAAATTCTATTTAAAGCGAGTGATAAAAGAAAAGCAACTGGTAGTTTTCTGCTACTTGAGTAAGAAACACGTACTATTTCACTAGTAGCACCTGTTTCTTAGTCAAATAGGTGAACAGTAGCGCTTGTTTCCCTTTTATCGCTCGCTTTAAATAAAATTTCTGGACACGTTAGGACAAACACGCTGTATAGTCTAACATACGTGTTCCCTGTTTCTTCCGTGAATACTAAATCTTCATCAAGTAATTTCACATAATATATTAATCATGGCTCGCTCATATATTACAGTTTCTGTAGAGTCAGATAAGAGATAAGAGAGTGTTTTATTGGTGTCCAAGGACAGCCTCAAGGGCCTTAGAAATTCTAGACTACAATCGGACTAAATCGTTATAGCAGGGCAGGAGTGGAGGGTCTACACAATCTTCTAATAGTAACAACTAATTATGAAAAATATTTTCTTTACCACAGCGTGGTCGAATGAAATCTTTTGTCGTCTGAAGTAAAAAACACTGTAATCTCTAGGGCTTCTAAAGCTCAAACTATTATTATTATTTTTATTTTTTTTTTGCTGTGTACGACACAAGGCAGGGAGTATCTTCCTATGGTGCTTTCCAAGATCACCCCATATCCGCCTTGCGATTTGCTCATAGGAGATATACCAGAATTTCCTACAGAAGTAAGTTTTTTTGTTCAGTGTGTGGTTCAAGTAGCACGTAATGACTCACTTGTTCTCGGCGCTGCTTCGTATGTTGTCATACTCCTCGGTAACGAGAGGACAGAGAGGTACGCAAGCGAGCTGGTTGTATAAATCCGTAACTTAAAAACCCGAGACTGGCGGACAAAAAACAACAACACAGACAAGGTCTCAAACCTTCAAGTCTGAACGAAGATCTCAAATGAACACAGACAAGGTCTTCTTGAGACCTTGCCTGTGTTGTAGTTTTTTTGTCCCCCAGTATCGGGTTTGAAGTTATGGATACTCCTTGGTTTCTCGGGTGTGTGGGAATGACTCTTGCATGAATTCGGAATGAAGGCACAATAGTTCGAAATATTCGTTGTAATTGCCTGCCTGCTTTTTAGACGCATTCTGTACTTCCCTGCAGCACAAACACTGGTCCTCAGTATTCATTGGTTTTCATTTCTCACATAACACCTGCATGACGAAAAGACATAGCGGGTGTTTCGTCTTATACAAGTGCCTCTCCACGGCACGTGTAAATTTCACTAAACAGTCCGTGTTCCCGGCACTATCTGCTCCTTCCTGTCACAGGCTGTGGTGTCTGAGGTTTTCCCTGGGTTTTCCGAAGACTTTCCAGACGAATGTCGGCACAGTTCCCCCTGAAGTCGGCCCAGGACGCATACTAACCCCCCTGTCCCCCACTCCTTCCTGCTGTCCTCTCTCCATCTGTCCACGTCTGTACGCCGCTCATAGCCACAGTTGCTTCGCGACGCTAACACGGAATTAAAAAAAAAACTATCTGCTCCTGGTGATGGCAGCGGTGACATGTGGAGAATTCAGGGACACTCCTTCTGAACGCTGGCTTCACCTTACTTCAGAAATGCCTTGTAAGACAAGCAATGCCATGGGTCACAACCACTGAAACGAGGAACTGTTGGGTAGGGCGGGAGAGTAAAGCATTGTTCACACTAGTGCGTTCTGCTGCGTGCGGGCGCCTGCGTGCGTTGTAAGCAATCTGTTCCGCTGTTCACATACCTGCGTCCGAATGCCTGTGTCACCAAACTGCAAAGCATGGTTCACACTAGTGGGTTCTGCTGCGTGCGGGCGCTGGTTACCGTGGCAACAGATACGTGCGCGACCCCTCGCAGCAGAACGCAAGGAATTCACCCGAGCTGACCTTTTTCTGACGCACGCAGCAGCCCGCAAGCGGAGAATGCATCGCGAGGCCGCCTTCCGAGCGTGCGCAGTAGGTTTCTCTCTGCGAGACTGTTTTCGACATGGCGGCCACCGGAGTGGAAATCCCGCTCGGCGCTCATTGGCTTATGGTTTAGTGACGCACGCATTCGGACGCCGGTATGCGAACATAGGAACGGATTCCTTACAACGCACGCATACGCACGCAGGCGCCCGCACGCAGCAGAACGCACTAGTGTGAACCATGCTTTAGCCAATGAGCGCCGCCAACGCCTTCCACTCCAGTGGCCGCCATGTTGAAAACAGTCTCGCTGAGACAAACCTACTGCGCACGCTCGGAAGGCGGCCTTGCAATTCGTTCTCCACTTGCAGGCTGCTGCGTGCGTCGTAAAAAGTTGATCTCCTTGCGTTCCGCGCATGCGGGATGTCGCGCACGTATCTGTTGCCACGGTAACCAGCGCACGCACGCATCTGCACGCAGCAGAAGGCACTAGCGTGAACCATGCTTAATGGCGTCAATGAACGCGCCGTGTACAGGGCTCGCCTTGAGCACGGCCTCTAATAATACTACTCACGTTTTCAGTTAAAATCTAGCATTTTTCATTTTGCCGTTTTCTTCTTTTTCTTCTTTACTTTGTTTCGCGTATTTCCCAAAGCGGGCAATGTGAAAAGCAACAAGAGTGAAATATGAAAGCCTTCATTACCCCTGAGCCCAAAAAGCTCAGTTAGAAACGCATATGCAGCAGGGTAATTTCCTTGCAGAGAAAAACAGACTGTATGTATATTATCACTTGTCTTGCGAGTTTCATTAAATACCAGATTCCTGCTCGCCTATGAGTCAGAATGCAGGGTGAGGTGTCCCAGCTTAATTCGATTACGCATAAAAACAACACTAAAGCGAGGAAGCGGAGGAAGCGAGGCGCGGCACCACCAAGATAACGTCTGCGCTTCTAATTGCTTTTCCTTTGAGTCATTAGTGTATAGGTCCATCGAATGTCAAAATTGCGAAATGAGATGGCTATTTTGATCAATGTGAATCAAATCAAATTTTACCGTAAAACTAGAGATGAACACGTAAAGGATCAATGCCGCAAGCAACGAAAAATATTTTATCCCAATAATATCGCGGCCAATACAATGAGTATACATTGTAATGATCCATATATGTCACAACTCCCTTAAAAATGTTTGGTGTTTCACTGTAATTGTCACACAAATTACTTCACTTTTCAAGGGTCAATACCCTATTGCGATGTCAAACGCTGCGGTGCATGCAAAACCTTGCTCGATATGTTGACACTTTATTAAAATTGTGAGAAGTCAAAGGCACGACTCATGTGAGAATGAATGATGAAGCTTGTTAAATGGCGAGGGACAAGCAGTCAAAAATACGTAACAAATTTTGTATCGACTAACATTCAATATAATACAGTTGAGCTCCTCTAGTCAGCTCAGCCCTGTTAAAGCTCAAAAGAAAAGCAACAGTAACTCAGCAGTAGAGTGTCTATTTAGAACTGTGCGACATAAATTAATTGAGACGTAGAAATCCAGCAAATTGTTAAAGGGACTATGAAACGATTTTTTTCTTCGTTTCGTTCGAAAGAAGACATTTTTCTGAGTCTAGAACCGAAATTTTACTTTCGTCGCGCGAGCGGACTTCTCGGGAGCGAATTTAAACGGAGCGGCGAAGGGAGGACAGCTGGCGCCGCGCCGTGGGGAGCTGCCGAGCGGAGACACAACGGGTAACTTGACGCGACCACGGCCGGCTCAGCAACACGTCATCGTGACGTGTTGCCGAGCCGAGGAATCCCGCCAGGAGCATGCGCCGTAGGATCCCGCGTATGCGTTCATCGGGAGTGGAAATCTCCATGACAACAGCTTTCGCGCGATCGGCAGATTTCGGCAGTGGCGGCAGCCACAGCGCAAGCTCGCGGCATTACTTGCCATTGTGCAACACCGGTGACGTAACGGAGAACCGAAGTGCGGTCCGTACAGTTACACCATCGGCAGGGAAATATGCGCGAGAGAGGAGGAACGCGGAAGAGACATTTCCAGCGCGCGCTCCTCGCAGAGTGGAGCGATTTCGTCCGGAAAAATTTGTGGCATATTAGTTTCTCTGCGGGAAGAACAGTTTCCATCGAAAAAAAAGTATGGGGGTTCGGGAAATTTCATAGTCCCTTTAAGGAAGTGTGTAGGGAATTGCCTCAGGGCGAGAGCTGCCGATATTTCGAACAGCGACTGTTCTTCTTCTTTCCAGACGGTGCTCAGAACAAGAACAGTCTGTCTTCGAAATATCGGCTGAACTCGTCCTGAGGCAATACCCTTCATAAATTAATTGAATTCGTCTTCAGCCAACTCAACGATCAACACAAGAGCAATAGCAACTCTGCAATAGAGACTCCGCGAACAGAGGGGCGTGCACGATATATGCAGCGAACGGAGGTGGGAAAATGTGATATCTAGGAAAGGCACGGATTAAACAACATGAAAGCACGCAAGGACGAACAGTAAACATTAAATTTCATATAAGTTAGTAGCAGGAAGTGTCAAGCGGCTGCGGTTCCGCAACCTGTATCTTCTCTTTCCTGCCAGCAGCACGCCGGTTTGCTGTTCCTTAACAAAAGAAACCGGCTCACAGGGAGCCCAGGAGGCCCGTATCAAGGAGCAAAAATGACAATGGCGTCCGTAGAAAATGGCATAAGTGAACCTTTCGTGGATAGAACACGTTGCATTTTTCGCTATCGAACCTCTCCTGTTCACTCTTTTGTTCTTGGCTACTCGATAACGGATAACCGATTTGAAAGAATTTCACGCGGTGGTTGTGTAGCAACTATTTCTATGCCATTATTCGCGATTATTTCTCAAAAGTGATGTAGTCTTGCAGACTACAAGGCTAGGACCAAGGTAGCACAACGTGGCACTGCACACGACGAAAATAAATGCAATGTGCAATGCCAAGCTAAAACTGACCCTTCATACGGTTTCCTCTAAGAGTACCTGAACGGCAACGGTTCCTGTAGTAGGCTCCCTCTTTCGAATGGGAGTTCTTTGTATAAATACGGGATGCACCCCACTAAAGAACCCGAAAGTAAGGGGTAGAGCGAGATCAACATGCAGCATTAAGGTCGAGTAAGATAGATTGCTCAGTGGAAGGACAAGCAAACAAGGCAGTGCTCTCAGGAAGGCACGCCAAGATGAAACGTTTCTAAGAACATTTCTGTAACTCCACGGGTGAACGTGTTTGTTTGTGGCATTACCTGTAGTACGCATGTATTAATATGTCATTATACTGTAGGTGCTGTGTACAATGCACACCTGTTACAGAAAACGTTTACCAGGGTTCGAACTCGCGACCAGCTGAGGTGTCTGAGGTGTTATTTCCTGGATTTTCCGTCAGACTTTTCATACGAAAGACGTCACAGTTTCCCCTGAAGACTGCCTACGAGGCATACTAACCCCATCTCTCCAGCACTCCTTCCTAATGTCCTCTCCATCTCACCACGTCTCTATGCTGCTGATAGCCACACTCGCTTCGCGGCGCTGGCAAGGAATTTAAAAAAAAGATAAAGTTCGTTAGAGATAACTGAGCACATACTCATGCTCATCAGTAAAGAAAGGGGTTATAGAAAAAATAGCTGCCTGTTACCGTAACTACGAAACGTATTGGATCGGACAAACCATTAACTGAATATCAGAATGTTCTGAGCATCGTTAAAGCTGTCTGTTTTCACGTGAACCGCAACCACGTAAGGGTTCGGAGAACCTGACATTACTTTGAATCATTTTAATTTTACTGAAATGCCTATGCGTTTTAAACATAACGATCAATTAGGTTCAGATAGCCAAGTTGACCATGCTAAGTGGTCAGGAACAATGGAATGACCTAAGGTAGCTGTGAACCTGAGCAGGTTTCGCGAAATGCGGATGTTTGTGCGATTAGTCCTCTCACATTAGAGTTTGAGTTTGATTATCTAGTCTAGTCTATAGTCTCACATTAGAAAACATGGCGTGATTGAAACGTGCTATGTTCATCGTTATTATGAAATCAACCGCGCCATTGTTCTGTATATGATATTTCACAATATAATACATTTAATTATATTTCACCATTATCAGGTCAAAACGCAATTTGGTTAACTTCCGTTACCATGTCATTTGGTGTTAGACACGTGGTAGCTGGGATGGGAGTATAAATTATGTCGTACATCGGATTGCCGTAGAACCAACTTCTGAAGAACGATGATGTACCTCAAGCCATTGGCCCTGGCGCTTTGTTTCATCGGATGTCAGTATGCTCCCGCAAAAGGAGGAGGAGTTGCTACAGAAAACAGGGACATATTCAAGGTAAGAAGTTTTCTATACCCATAGCGTAATGGCCGAAAGAGGTAGTAAAACACATTATGCGACTTCGGAAAGAGTGACATATGCATTAGTGCACAAACATCGACGATAATGCAAGAAAGTTTGAGTGAGGAGTGCGTTTTAGGACAAAGGGTGACCACTCAGACGGCGAAACACAGGTGATGTAAGCTACGTGGACTAGGTCTGTAACGCAATGTTGAAGTACTACAGTCTTAAAGAAAAGGGTACCAGCTCCCGTGGCATAGTGGTTAGGCTGATCGCTTTCCACGCAGAGACTCGGAGGTGACACGGGTTGAATCCTGTCACCGGCTGTGCTCTCTGAGGTTTTCCCTGGGTTTTCCGAAGACTTTCCAGACGAATGTCGGCACAGTTCCCCCTAAAGTAGGCGCTGGACGCATACCAACCCCCCTGTCTCCCACTCCTTCCTGCTGTCCTCTCTCCATCTGTCCACGTCTGTACTCCGCTCATAGCCACAGTTGCTTCGCAGCGCTAACACGTACAGTAACTCCTTCTTGGGGAGTACACCCTCGTCACATAATTCACTCCCTTTGGAGTGTACAATTACTCACCAGTGGGAGTTAAAGGGAGAGGAGACTGCTTTTTGGGTGTAATTGTACTCTCCAAAAGGGAGTGATGTATGTGCCAAGGAAAATTAGTTCGTACACCCTTTTTTTAAGAGTGTACCACCACTTTCCATGGAGTAAGGAAGAAGCGTGTTCTGACAAGCCCACTGAGTGTTGTCAGTCTTCCTGCAGTAAGAAACATGCCGCGGTGACAAGCTCACAAACGTGTTGTCAGTCTTCCTGCACTAAAAAACAAGCGTATGCAGCTGACGAGATTACAAGCGTGCTGCCAGTCTTCCAACAGTAAGAAACATATACGTGTTCTGCTGACAAGCTTGGAAACATGCTGCAGCATGACCTGCATGTGGGAAGGATTTCCGCTTCGTAATCCCGGTGGATGCGTACCCGTGACGCTCGCGCCTCCTTGAACCCGCAACTTTGAGGGCTATGCGTAGGTAATTGTAAACTAACGAACAGTACGGTGTAAATCCGGTGTACTGTACTAATTATGCGCAGAGAATTGAACACGAACTGTGCTGAAGATAGGGATATTGAACACGGTGGAAGATAGCTTCGACGACTGCCATATTTACCGACCGGGATATTCCCATGACTTTCGTCTCGGTGGGTGATGGTGTCCTTAGGGACACCATCACCCACCTGGGGGTGTCGGTGTGTGTGTGTGTGTGGGAGGGGGGGGGTGACAGCAATATTTTCTGCTTTTCTGGCTTTTCCAGCCTTCCTCGCAGGCATTTCGGTGTGGGGGGATTATGAATGTGTGTGTGTCGTGGGGGGGATTTCTGGGAAAAATCCTGGCTAAAGATTAGGGCATGTCCTTGAGCCCAATTCAACCTGGGCTGGGGAGATGTTGAGAGGAAATTTGGGACCCTGAGTTTACTTTCTTTCTTTTTTTTTTTTCTGTGCGTATTTGCAATGTGATTATATCGATTTACAATGAGGGTGGGGCGTTTCCTGGACTGCTGTGACTGCTCAGGCGATACCGGTGCGGTACTGTGAAAAACAGTGCGTGCAGATGTTTCGTAACAGCAACAAAGGTTTGTAAAAATGAGCGCGACTCATTTTATTCGTCATTATATGGCCTTCTCAACTGTAAAATGTGAAGAGCAATTTAATATCGAACTGCGTATTCTTCCTATTATGAGTTAACTGTGTGATCGTTCGATGGAGCTCGTCAATGTGACCTACTGCGAACCGTCGCAACTTCTTTAATCGATCAACTGGCAAATATATTCAGACTGCTCAGTGCCATGTGGGAATGAATTACGCCAATTATAAGTGTGAACAATTAAACACCATCTGAACATTTATGCCCCGCATTATGATAAGCTTTCGTGCACTTTATGCCACGCACAACAAACTTCACTCTCCATCCGTACTCTTACTCTGTGTTTTCAGACGCTGAACAGGACCAGAGTCTACTTTTTGGTGCGGCGGACATACCAGAGACCTGGAGGACGCAGTGAGTGCGCATATAGAAGAATTCTTCAGACAAATGCAGACCATTCCATTTTGATGATGATGGGCGAGCGTGATAAAAAGGGTGCTTAGTAAGTGAGCGTTCCTTTTCACTCTCAATGTCTCTGTATTTGCTGCATTATATTGTACCTGACCATATCCGCATTTCAGCAACAAGGATAAAGTGTACGTCACCACAAGATTAGGAAGGAATGACGAGAGGAATCATATGAGAGTCTCATATACAGGATATAAGGATCGAGGCAAGTCCACGTGCGAAATCAAAAATGATTATGGTGTTAGGAGTGGGTATAAAGACTCCACCCAGGCCCAACGAATTACAGTTAAATGAATCATACTTCAATTTCTAACACTTAGTGATTCCCCCGTTCGACTAGAATGCATGCTTGCCCGCCTGATTATCACGTACGCTTTGTAATGTTGCGTCCGTGTTTTGACGAATTTCGTTTCATGAGTATAGCGTTGACACTCTACATTAAATAAATTCCGAAGAGAAATAGAATATGGAAAACACTGTTATAAATGAGGTTAGTGTTATTGTGAGGACACTTTCTGTGCGTTTGAGCGTCATGCGGTTTTGTTACCTAGACCACAACATAACGGTACCCGAGCGTTTTGATTTGTCGACAGGTTATGGTAAGTACCAGTCGGCCAGCTCTTTTAGTAGTACCACCACCACCACCGACTATCTGCCATGTACACATGCCCGTAATAGCTTAACCTCTTCACGTGCTGTTTGTGGCACCTTGGTGACCTGAGCCGTGCAATTCATCAACGATGTCATTTCAGCGTTTATTAAGCGTGCGATTGAGAAAACCAATAGTGCCCTTACAGAACCTGAGGTCATTGATACTATGCAGCGAAGCTTAAAAGCGATTGTCCCACCAGTACTCGAGAAGCATCTCCATTGGAGTATCACACACAGTTCGAGTTTCCCGCGATTATGCGATCTGCACGTGCGTATTTCCAGAGCGCACCCGACCACCGCGTTTTCATGTGCTCCGACGCTTATAACATGTTCTTCTTCGCCCAGTTTTAAAGATATTATTGTGCCAAACTCTATAACCAGCCGTTAATAAGGATTTGATGCAATATTATTTCTCCCAAAACGCAGGTGTCGAATACAAAATGATATATGACGACGCAGACGGCTGCAGCATTTTCAAAGTGATAACAGATGAGCGAGAAGGTCCTAGGCTCGAGGCTGGAGGTAGGTGCGACTTCAAAAACAGCTATTGCCACATCCGCTAATCTCTCAGGTCGGACTTCGAGACGTCAGGGCTATCATGAGGGCGAACCATAGTGAATTGCAGCAGGGCATACGGACCAAAGACTCGTGGTCTTTCTTAGCACAGGTTACACAAATTGTGTTTCGTGGACGTGCAATACCCGATTTTATTTTCTTTATTTAGTTGCAAGTTAAGACGCCAGAACGTATGTAGCTTCCAATCATGAAATTTGTGCACCCAACACTTTAACACAGCGCATGACAACAGCACAAATAAACAAAATGCAAGCAAGCTGGTTTAGGCTCATATTGTTAGTAACATTTCCATGAGTCAGGGGACACATTAACACAATTTGTGTTTGTGGTTTACCTGTGTCCATAGCTCCCCATAGTCTAGGAAATGTTACCAATAATTAATATCTCAGTTCCTTTTGAGCAACTGTTTACTTCCTTAAAGCATATTCAGATGCATAACCTGTAAATGAGTAGCGTGGTAGAGTTATAGTTGTTGTGTAGGAAATTTTTCTTTCGTAACGTGGCGCAATGTTGGTAAAACTCGGTTTTCCGGACATGTGCGCAGCTTTACCGCGGCAGCATTTATCGCTCCCGCGTACTTAAATCAGGATGTCGAACCGCAAAAAATACGGGTTCGGTTCGGGCTCGGGTTCACGTTGCTTGGATTTCGCTCCAGTTCAGTTCCGGTTCGGTCGCGCCAAAAATCGAACCGGTTTGCAAACCAGTTCGCAGCCCTGGGCCGGTTCGCGAATCGGTTCAACGCTTTCGTTTTATATCTCCCATAAAACTGCTCTTATCAGGAAATGCGTGGCTAATAGCTTATTGCTGCTGTCTGTATTGACGTTTATAGAGGCCAGGTGCTCCGTTTAGCGAGAGAAAGGAGAAGCGGATGAACACTTGCAAATAGCGTCCACGCTGATGAAGCGTTGTAGTCCTGCGACTATCTGTTCCCAAAATCGCTTTGTTCACACGCACAGCGCGAGCATGATACACTTAAAAGAAGCCAATAACGATGGACAGCATTTTACATGGACGACAGTACTTAGCCGACACACCGGGTTCGCAGTGTGAATCGATCTGAAACCGTACTGAAGCATGTCGAAAATAAACCTGCCAGCCTTGCTCTGTCCGAGCCCGTGGTCCGAGCTCATAGCAGTGCACCAGTTAATCCACAACACAAGGCACTACGAATAAGCGGGACTGTAGTTATTTTACAAACCACCACCAATATCATACAGGCACCGTTCTGCGTATGCTCCTTCTCCACTTCTCATGTTTCTGACTTGTTTATTATGACTGCTCACGTTCAAAGGGAAATGTTGGGCGCTTGCTTAATCACATATTCGTCCTATAGAGCTACACAACTGGTCTACGCCATTTCTGCGTTACTCGGTGGACGATGGCTGGCCACTTACCTTTGAGCAAATAGAGGAGTTGCTAGTAGAGGACGGCCACGTGGTCTGCTTTGAAACCCCGAGTTTGACGGAAGAGCAGACACCGCAGCGAGTGCGTGGGGATCTGTCCGCGATCCTCACAAGGACAACTGCGCTTCAACATACAAAGACGCTGAAAGTACACTTGCTTTGCGTCCTCGTTTGACTGCTAGGTGAACATTTTGCGAAATCCATTTTATGGAGAACAGCGTGTCCTCGTCCGGGGATTGAGAGACACTTGAACTCTTACGCTCACTTTTATATCCGAACCGTTTCGTTGCGAGCCGGTTACCGCTATTGTTATTTTCCGGTTCTGCTCCGGTTCGGGTTCAACAGTGTCATGAAAATTTCGCTTCGGGTTCGGGTTCGGCTCTGGCAAAAAGAATGGTTCGGGTACGTTTTTCGGTTCGGTTCGACACCCTGGTTTAAATGCTCAAAACACCACGGTAGTGGCGACATTTATTTTATCGGTGTCGATGACAATGTGCCGTGGAGGTGGATGGGAGGGTTTAGGCATATTGTACATCTGGTCTCAACTGAATGCCTTCTCGATCAACATCATGCCACATTGACAAGCGGCTCACTTGACATTAAAAATACACAAACTACCAAACAACAAATCGTTTTGCTCAACCTAGGTGCACTGGGACAGGCAGTCTGATTTAGTCGTGACTGATCTCCCCCTTTTTTTTTTCTTCTATCCATCATCATCACCGTACATAGCGTTGGAGCTATGCTACTGTACCGTTCCGGCTTCAATTTCAGAGAGATTTCCTAGTTTATGGTTGGAATGAAAGGCGAGGACCGGCGCTCACTAGTGAAGCGTTCAGGCATACACTGTACGTGCATCTTGAAGTCACTTTTTTGACAGATGAAATTTCTGCAACGCTAGGTGTACTTCGACTTTTTCACGACACAAAAATGGTCCAACAGGCCTACAACTCAAGATGCCAGTATAGGCGCGAAAGGGTATTATAGAAAACATTTGGACGCATGGATCAAACCAGATGCCTCATTAGTTTATGATTGATATCGACCACCAACATGTTTTTCAACATGTGTTCAGAATTGATGGGCCTCTCGTAAAGTGATGAATCACTAATTAAATGTTTCCGTCTCTTTTCTTCCAAGAGTGTGAAATGTGGGCTGCGAAGAAAGTAGCAATCAAAATTAGATCCATTTCTGCCTGCGAAGTCGCCTACTCGACACTTTGCAAGCCAGACACCAAAAAAGAGGACACACCGTATTTGAGCACCTGCACGGATCCACCGGCTAGACTGTAACCTTCAAGTCTTACACCCGCTTGCTGTGACGACAGTCGTTCCAGAAGGGTTTGAAGAAAGCCTACAATCGGCACCCCTTGTCGGTTTTCATTCTTGAATAAACAAGCTGTAACAAACACTCGCACGCAACGCTTGTTTTAACACTGACTTGTCTGGATAAGCGGCAATGGTGGAAGGTCGTTGTGCCAGGTGAACGTTACACGAGTAGAGCTTAGAGCACTCTGAGTCAGTAGCGAGCAAAGTGGTAGTGTTTTACAAAATGCTGTGGATTTAATTAGGAGCCCTGGCAACACATTACCCTGACCAATATTGGCCCGACAGCGGGAATCCCGGTCCCATATACGTATCATCGAACGAATACCCTGAACTCTTCCAATAATGGGTAAGGCATGGGAATATTGTCCCAATGTCGCCAGGAACCCAGCAATATTAACTGCAAGTGGAAAATATTCACACTATATTATATTTAATAAGCCTTATAAGGAAGCGTAAATAAATATAGCCCCTTCGTAAGGCTACTTTTTCTCCCCTTATGAGAAATTAAAAGCCAATAAAGGAACAATATTCCCAATGTAATGTCTGAAGGAAAAAGTTCTGAGAGAACAGTGCAAGGCAACGGGCAGTACCAAGTACGATATTAGTGACAGGCAGTGGTTTAGGATAGTGGACTAGGAAAGTTGCCGGATGTCCTAAAGTGAAAAACCTGGTACTTCATAAACTGGTGGTTCAGATTTCTTTCTTTCGTGGTATTAACATTGTACCTGGATATACTTCAAAAAGTAATTATATTTTATATACTCAACACGAAACGTGTCGCTAGCAAGGAAGATGAGACAAACTTCAATGTGTAATGTTAGAGCGTTTAGATAAAAAAGGGAGCAGGTAATGTTTCCATTCTATCTCATCTGCAGTGCTTTGCGCTATCGCCGGCTTCTACGCCGCATTGCACTTTCGCACGTGTATAAGAAAAATTGCTCCCACGATTTTTTAGGCGTTGAAAGCTCAAAAGCACACCTCCTTTACGACATAAAATAGGTACCCCAATGTGTTCCTCATTAACCCTCACCAAGGAGCACTAGTAATTTTTAATAAGTTTGTGTCTGCTGCAACTTATAGTACAACGCGATTTCCTCTTCACTGCACCGGTTTGTTCAACAACAACACTGTTTTTTATTTTATTTAACTATAATGCCAGCCAACTGAGGTCGGCCAAGGCATGAATGAAAAGCTGTTGACAGTAGTAATCATTCAACCCAAGATTTACACAGAAAATCCATGGCAAGTATTGCACTTTTTACTTTAAATTATTTTAAAATTATTTTAAAGTTTTTAAATTGGGCAAAATCTAACTCAGTGCAATACTTGTCGTGGATTTTCTATGTAAAACTCGGGTTGTAGAAAAAAAATCTAGATAGAAAGGAAGCAGAGAGTGGGAAATAATTTATTTGACAATCAACGACGCCATCTTGAAGAAATCACGCCGGTGCGGGCGACTGGGGGGCACGATCAGAGGCAGGTGGCCACCTAGCTCCAAGGCATCACACCAGATGGCGCCAGCATCGTAGCTCTATGCGAGAAAGACAGAGAACAACAAAGTACTAGTGACACGTAAAAATGGCAGCACTGCTCAACAAGTCTAGGCATGCGAGAGAAAAGGCCTAACCACAGCGTCACAACACTATGCGGCTAACACAAGGCGGGAACCACTACCCAGGCAGCACAAACCATCGGGAAAAGAATGGGGACGCAATGGGGGCTTCGGCTTCTGAACGGGCGATAGTGCCCGACTGGTTCCCAGCGGTGTGGGAACTGAGGAGGGAGAACATAAGAGAAGATAAGGTAGACCCCCGACGGTGCCCTGATCATTTCCCGCTCGGTCTCCTTTTGGTCATGTAAGCAATAATATAGGATCGCTCCCCGATGTTGCTCTGATCATTTCCCGGTCTGGGCTGACCTTGGTCATGTGACCAAAATATAGGATCGCTCCCCGATGCTGATCTGATCACTTCACGATAATCAGTCACATCACCCGGGTGCAGCAACGGATTTCTCTTCCCAGACTGTCAGGCGCCGAGTGATGCAATCACGTAACCGACAGTTTCGAATCTGGCCAATGATGTTCCTCGATCGTCTAGCCGTGTTTGCACTGTCGGAGTCCCCGTCGCTCTCGCTGCGAGAAACGAATGTATCCGGCCGTGCTCCCGAAACTTTAGAGGAATTCCAACATTTTTGAGCGATTCATCGAGTGATAAGTGCTATTTCTTTTTGTGATATTCCTCGCATTGATAGACGTTACTCATAGATGCTTTTCAACATGAGTGACACCGTTCTAGAAGGCTTCTCTCGAAACTTAGCAGCGCAGCATCGCATAGTTTCGATTTCAGTGATCCATTGTGGTTTATGCGTTGCTTTTAGGATAATGGACTCCGTTTTGGTGAAAAGATGGTTCAGTAAAGTGTGGAATTGTATGTATTGTGTATTTGACATCAAACGAAATATAAACATTTCTCAGGACGACTGCGTGCTGCAGCTGTGCTTTCCATCTCCTGCGTGCGTACAAAACTGGAATGCTGGAGGACTTCAGCTCAAGGTACGTTTTTGTAGTCATTCTAAATAAAAAGAAAAGAAAAAAAGGAACCTCCGAAGTGAATAAATTATTCCGCTTTAATCTGTTTGCGTAATGTGATCGTCGCATGATATGTCAATTTGTTTGAAACTGAGTGAATGAAAGCTATCCTGATTCAGAATATCATGCTGGACCACTACCAGAGCGTGCTTAAAGAAATCAATGCCTTGATGAAGGTATCACCGAAGTACCCACCACCAGATCTCTGCCTCAGAGCCAGTGATGATGGTCAAGATTTTTCTAGCGGATCCTGTCATGTCATGCTGAAAACTGTAAGTTTAGCTATTTGGTCTGTATTGAATAACGTGTGCAACTTGTGGTGTGGTGTACTTTTCTCAGTGTAACCCTGACCTCAAGCTATCTTCCACTTTCAGAATCCACCCCGCACTTCGGTTTCAACACTATGAACCTATCGCGCTGTGATGCTTGCTTGAAAGGAATACAATCTGGTATGCTGTGTTGTTTTTCTTTTAAAAAGACTTCAAGTATCCATAATAAGAGGCCTTCGTAGCAAGAAAGCCATAAGAAAAGGCATCTTCGTGATACATTACCTTTTCTCCTAAAGACAAGGGTGCGAGTCACACTACATGTGCCATACTGCACTCTCAGAAAAAAGGGTGGAGCAATTAGACCTTTTAGGAGGTAATAGACCCTTTTCACTGACCTGATTCCGTCCGCCATACTTTTGTTTTCGCACGCGCTCGCACCACAGTTAAAGCTGGTAGCGTGCACGCGCCATGCACAAAAGTATGGCTGCCACAAGCAGGGGGAAAGGCTATGCCGTCTGCGACAGTGACGTCAGATGAAAAGAGTCTATAGTTGTCGCATATGTTGTGCCTAAAAGGTTGCAAAGTTCTACCTGCTACCTCACTCTCTGCCACGAATAATAGGATTACCGCTTCTGATTCAGTGAGCGAGGGGGGCGTACATCTTCTTGTTGTAATTTGGATGGATGATGATTTCTTTTACCACCTTTTTACAACCCTTATCAGACGCTATGTTGGCTTAGGAGGTAACTAAGGAAGTTACCACCTTCTCACGCCTTTTTTCTTAGATTGTGGTTCCCAAATTGTGTGTATGTTGCAAAGGTGGGCAAATATTTCTTCTATTTTCTTAAAGAAGGTATACAACGATCATGACACATGTAGTACGGATTCTCAAGCTGTTCACGTGTTCCATGTTGTTGGGCGTAACTCGCTACCAGTAACTCGATACTGTAACTAGGCTACTCGGCTTAGCTATTTTCAGTAACTGTTTGCATAGCTCTTTGCTTTTGAACTCCAGTAACTTCTTGAGGAGCTCGTTCCTTTCCCTTTTTCTTTTGTTTCGGCGGGGGGGGGGGGGGCTTAAGTTCGTCGAAGTAACTTGAAGAAAGTTCAAAGTTCCTTTTGTTCGATTCTGGTCTAAAAACATCGCAGGCTGAGTCCTTCCCCCATGACTTGAGATGAAAGATGGCACGTGCACGGCGCGACTAACTCCCGTTGTTACACGGTGAATGTTACAAATTACGTTTTAGCCGAGCATTAGGAAGCTCAGGTATCACGCATCTTAACGATAACCAGTGTATTGATAATGATAGAGGGCATTGAGTATCAGGATTAAAACTTGGCACGGTTCTACGATATGTATGTAGGGGACAACTCGTAGAGCATAAACTTGCTTTGTGCTCCTTTTTCATGTGCCTTATTACGAGATCAAAATCATCAAATCCCTCCCTAAAGAAGCCAATAAATGTAGGCTTCTTTTGTCGTAGCAGATATTGATATCATTTTTGTATATCAAGACTATTTTGAAACGTCTTGAATCGCCCATTGTGACAGCAAGGTCTGAATTAACGATATTGACAGGTCAAGACCTGAAAAGTATAGATATTGAGTAGAAAATAACTTCAAGGTAACCTGTTACATTTCTAAAGTAGCTTAGTAACTTCACGTCAATTTTCATTACGTTTTATTACGTGTAACTGCGTTTGAAACTTAGTTACGGGCCGGTTTCACGTCAGTTCAAGCAGGGAGGTCCCATCGACCTCCTGGGTCTTCAGTATTTTTTATATTTATAAGCTCATCGTATATTATGATCAACATTTTTGCCGAATAGCTTTCGTGCAAAAAAATCGAGAAAATCCGGCCCTGAATTCGGATGTTTCAGTTTTGCCGTGTTTGCACGCGTATACCTCCCAGGTGTTAAGAGATATTGTTGTGAAATTTTTTGATGCTGCTTTATTATGCCTACAGGCCAGCTGCCAGAGAGCAAATTTAAGCGCGCAGGTGCAACGCTGTGTGCTGTAAAAAAAAGCGAACATGCCCTCTCGCGCACTTTTGTCCTAATTTCGACGCCTGATATCTCTGGCTATAGATGTCCCTTATCACAATACTTGGTATCAGCTCACTCAGCTTTTAATGCTCTTTCATCTGATATATCCATACTGCATATACTTCCTAGCGGCATGTGCTGAAATAGGCAAATGCTTAGGCATATTTCGAAATAAACATGGATTTTGCGCGTGTATTTCTCAAAAAGGTCCCACTTGATTTCGAATATATTTGGCCAGGATATGGCCCGATGTTAGGCCTTTCATCTAACGCAAAAACCTCTTCTCCAAAGGCGTATACTGCTGATTAGCGCGTTAAAAGGCGGCCCCACTGCGTATGAACGTGTCGGAAATATCTACAGCCAGAGCAAGAAGTTTGAACAAAACTGCGCGACAGAGCATGTTCGCCGCTTTTTATACGATACAGTGTTGCACCTGTGCGCCTAAATTTGTGCTCGGAGTGCTGGCAGGTAGGTATACTAAAGCACAAAAAAATTGCACTACGATATCTTTTAAAACTCAGGATGTATACACGTGCAAATACGGCAAAATTGCAACAATTGAATTCAGGGCTGGATTTCTCGATTTTTTGCAGGGCAAGTATTCGAATGACTAATTTTCCCAATGTTGATCATGATCTGCGATGAACGCCTAAATACTGTATATATAAAAATGATGAAAATTCAGGAGGTCCATGGGACCTCCTTGTCTGAGCTAACGTGGAACCGGCCTACAATTATGTTCTGGTAACCTTTTCAGTGACTCTCATCTTTCAACAGTCCAACTTAACTGGCAACGAGTTCCAACTTCTATCTCTGTTCCATATAACCTGTGTTAAGTGAATATTTGTGAAGTAAATAGTACATTTGCGGGACTGGTGGTTATATACTTTCAATGTAACACACATTTTTTTCATTGCTGGTGAAGTGATGCATTAAAGAACCCATGTATCCTGTGACTATGATGCAATAAAGATTTTTCTACAATGACATATTGATTTTGTTTTTAAAAATTGCGCAAATTAACTCTTGTTTTGGGGGTAAGAGGTATCCGTAAGTGTGCATTGGCTGCACCTCGGGAAATCGTTGGGGTACGATACAGGCTGCCGATAACGGACTATTAACATCCCCGTGTTGCATACCGTATTCCGGACCATGGTCGGGAGCCGACACGGTCGGGTCGGTCACCGCAAGCGCACCGACGTTGGGTCGTCGCGCTGTGCTGCCTGGATAGCCACACGACGGTAAGCGTGCGTCAACAGGCTTGGTACGGGACACCGCTAAACAAGTCTAGACATGCGCGTATGGCGAGAAAAGGCTCAACACGAGCACGGTAAAACAACGTGCAAACATCGGTAAATCACTCACCTTTTTCCCCTGCGACTGCTCATCAGCTAGGCAGAAACTGAGCGGACGCGAGGACTGCGGAGCAACCGAGCACACGTCTGCTCTCCGCGACAGCCAGCCAGAAACTGAGCGAGCACGGGGACTGCGGAGCAACCGAGCGCACGTCTGCTCTCCGCGACAGCCAGCGAGCAACTGACTGGGATGCCGCGCTGTGGCATCTACGCATACGCGCGCGCGCACGCTCCTAGCGCCCTCTGCTCCACCCGACCGCGCATGCGCGCGAGCTCCTAGCGCTCTTTGCGCCGCCCGTCCGACCACGGGTAGTTTCGGTTTCGGCTCTCTGTTCTTCCCGCTGCGCGCGCGCGCGCTCCTAGCGGCGACGCGTGGCTTCTGATTTTCGGTTCTGCTCTCCTTTCATTGCGCGCGCGTTTATCTGTATAAAGGCAGCGCGCACCGCGCTCGCGTCATCATTCTGACCGATACGTGGAAAACGCCATATGTGGTTTATTCTCCTGCATTCTCGTCGTCGCAAGGAAGATACAAAAAACGAAGAACTTCGCGAATTTATTCGCGGCATCGTGGAGGAATCCTTTCAAGTCCACCGCCTGGAATGGTTGCAAGCGCGTCAAGAAATGTGTCAGGACAAGATGAAGACGCTCGACCGCATCTTAGGGGTGGACAGACTGACGAAAAAGAAGTCCAACTTTAGCCTGGATAATCTGTATTGGGAACGCAGTTCCCATGTAGAGGACGACGACGACGTGTAAATAAAAGCGATGCATTTCTCTTCGAGCAGTTTCTTCTTTTCCTTCGTTCAACGTGTACGCACGCAACATGTCTCCTCCGCCCCCCCCCCCGAACCTTTTTGTTTCCGTCATCCTTTTCGCTGTATCTTAAGCAGTCCCTCCATGTGCGGCAAGTCTACGTTCGTTGCGAACGTGCTGAGGAACCTGAACGAAGTGGTGGACAAGCCTCCGTCACAAATATTCTACGTGCAGAAATATGCTTCGCCGAGCATGCAGGACGAATTTGGGGACTCCATAAAATTTACCAAGGAGCTACTGCGAGAGTGGGACACGGCGCGCGTTACGCTGATCGCCGTTTACGATCACGTGACCGACGCCGGTTCCTTGAAGGAGGTGACCGATCTTTTCATTCGGGATTCTCACCACGCCAACGCGTCGATCTTCTTACTCGTTCAGAACATCTTATTCGACAGTACCCATTTTAGAACTATATCCTACAACGCCAGTTACGTCGTCCTGTGGCGCACAGTGCGCAGCGTGCACCAGATGGAACATTTCGGCCAACAGCTATTTGGCAGAAAAAGATTGGAGTATTTTCTGGACGCATATAAACAAGCGATGTCGTCTCCCCACGCTTATTTACTCGTGGATCTTCACAACTACACGCGAGAGGATCACAGGTTGCGTAGCAATATCTTTCCGGGTGAACGTCAATATATCTACGCCCCGAAATGAATCTCCGCGCCCACCTCACTTTACTCAAAGTACTCTCCACACTACCCCCTCCGCGCCGTCGCGACATCTTGAGACGTTCTTCTTCGTCCGACATGAAACACCTCTCCCAAATTTGCCTCAATGTATTGAACGGAAAGGTGGCTCTAGCTCCAGACATGTTCGCGCGTTTGAAGAAGCACAAACGCTTCTTACGACGGCTCTCCTACAAAAAGATTCACAAGAATCCGCAACGTTTGAAGCGTTATCTGTCTCAGCAGCGAGGACAGGGCGTTCTTTCGTCGGTGGTTCCTCTCCTTCTTTCTGCCGTGTTGAACCTCTTCGTCAATGGCCAAGAGAATTGAAGTGACCACCTCCTCCTCCATCGGAAACATTCTTTCCTCGAAGGAGAGTGACGACGTCAAAGTGAAACCCATACTACAAGCACTGTATCGCATACTCAAGCAGTACGGATTCGACCCCTACGACAATAAAAACAAGGCGTCCGACGCTACAAATGACTTTGAGTATTCGCTCCTCTCTCCAGAGGTGGACGAAGAGGAAGCGGAAAGGGTCGTCTCGGAATTAAAGAAGGTTGTTTCCTGGGATCGCGAGGGTTGTGTCTCCGTGTCGGGCAAGCCCATCAGGCACTCCTCCGTTTACGAACTCGTCGATTATTTGTTGCAACGTAGAACGGAAAAGAAACCTTCCTGGTTCCCCAAGGTCTCGAAACTATTGCGCCTGATTTCTCTAACCAAATCTCGCGAGCCTCAACAGCAGCAGGAGGCCTCCATTGCGTGGACGACTTATGGAGGGATATGAGAAACCAGCGGGTGGTTTGGGGTGTGTGGACCGCTATAGAAAAGCGCGTCACTTGAGCAAAAAGACGGCTCTCGCCATTCTCAGAAAGCTGGATGCCTACAGGCTTCACCATCCGGTTAGAAGAAAGTTTAATAGGAGACGCATCATCGCGCTCAAGATCAACGGCGTCTGGCAAATGGACCTCGCCGACTTTCCAAAATACAAGAGATTCAACGGTGGCTACCGCTACATTCTCGTGGCAATCGATTCCCTCTCCCGCTTTCTACGCACCCTCCCGCTAAAGACGAAGCGCCCCGCCGAAATGAAAAGGGCCATGATAAGACTTTTTCGGGGAGTTAACGCACCTACAGGCATCTTTTGCGACAGAGGAGGGGAATTCTACAACAAGACCGTCAAGGAGTATCTCTCACGAAAGAAGGTCCATATGTATTCCACCTTCTCTCCAGTAATCAAAGCATCGCAGGCAGAACGCGTGATACGCACTTTACGCGACAGAATATTCCGTTATTTTAGAGTTACCGGAAAATACCACTTCGTTTCCGCGCTTCCCAAGATCGTGCGCGACTACAACAACACCAAACACAGGACTTTGGGCCTCAGCCCGTCCGAAGTCACACCCGAAAACGAATTGTAGCTGTTCAATAAGATAAATGGGAAGCCCGTCGTACCCTCTGTGAAAAAGAAGCTCAATGTGGAAAATAAAGTGAGGGTCCTACTACACAGAAAAGGTTTTCATAAGAGCTCGGAAGGGAGTTGGGAGAAGGGAGAAGGGAGATTCCCTCTCCCGCTTTCTACGCACCCTCCCGCTAAAGACGAAGCGCCCCGCCGAAATGAAAACGGCCATGATAAGACTTTTTCGTGGAGGTAACGCACCTACAGGCATCTTTTGCGACAGATGAGCGGAATTCTACAACAAGACCGTCAAGGAGTATCTCTCACGAAAGAAGGTCCATATGTATTCCACCTTCTCTCCAGTAATCAAAGCATCGCAGGCAGAACGCGTGATACGCACTTTACGCGACAGAATATTCCGTTATTTTAGAGTTACCGGAAAATACCACTTCGTTTCCGCGCTTCCCAAGATCGTGCGCGACTACAACAACACCAAACACAGGACTTTGGGCCTCAGCCCGTCCGAAGTCACACCCGAAAACGAATTGTAGCTGTTCAATAAGATAAATGGGAAGCCCGTCGTACCCTCCGTGAAAAAGAAGCTCAATGTGGAAAATAAAGTGAGGGTCCTACTACACAGAAAAGGTTTTCATAAGAGCTCGGAAGGGAGTTGGTCGCCTCAGATTTTCACCGTCTCCCGCCTGGGAGACACCTCCCCTCCCGTCGTGCACCTGGAAGATTACCGGGGTAAGGAAGTGGACGGATCTTTCTACCCGGAGGAGGTACTCGTCGTAACCCGAGACGCCAATCAGCCTTGGCCATTAACGAAAGTGCTGAGAAAGAAGCAAGTGAATGGTCAGAGCTTCTCCTTGGTTCGCTGGTTTGGTTACGACAAAGAACATGATAGTTGGGTTCCAAGCAGCGACGTGGTCAAGATTGGGAAATGACGTAAGACATCTACGTCCACCTGCTGTCGAACGCCAGCATGGATAAATTTCCCTCGAATAAACTCAACGCCTTCACGGTAGCTTTCGATAGTCCGCTTCAGCTCTCGAATCGCTATAAGGTCGGTCTGATGGATCTCAGCATAAGCAACGATTTTTTAAAGGGACTCTGACCAGAAACTGTGGGAGCTCTTTCGTACTTGTAGTCGATAAAGCACCCAACAAGGACTCTCCATGCGAAAATTCACGCATTAAAACCGCACGGTTTCTCTAAACTCGAATTTTAAACATTCAACTTCATCCGAGTGCAGCACGCCTAGCGTCAAACCGAGAAAACATACGTTTATATAGAATATCCACCCCGGCCCACCATCAAGATGACGTCAACACGGGGGCCACTCGCAACACCCACAATTGGCTCAAACGCGTCACGTGGTCACGCAATATCTGTCAATTTCCTTCATGAAATGGCATTTCTACGTTAATATGTTTTTGTTACAGAGCCTCGAAAAGAAAAATATACCCTGCATTTATCACCTGCAACAGTTTCTACGATTTTCTTTTCAATCTGTACACGGCATTCGATATATGCTTCCGTATCCGGTCAGCTGTAATGGATGCCGTATGCCGAGCTTGCGAACTGCGAACTTGTGTGACTCCCGGTTCATCCTCTTTGTTCGGGTCATTGGGTTGGTGTTGGAGTTGGTCACCATATTCTGAACGTTTCACCTATCGTTGCGGTGTACTGTTCTTGATCTGCTGCGAAGCGACGAACCGCAACGGCAGTCACTCGCCTCAGCGAAATTCTGTCTGCTGCATCTCAAAGGAGCATGGGCACCTGATGATACCTTCAACTAAAGAAACCAAATGTGCTCTCGTGTGGTCCTGACGGAAAATTAGTATCCAACAAGGTTAGCACATTTATTTTTTAGTTCCAAGTCCACGTACTGAAAACCATGCAGGTGCAGTCGATCATTCTCGTAGCTGTTGTGTAACGCGTATGCTTTCTTACATATCCCACAGAACCCTCCACTTTTTCAACCAAGTTATCTTTATGAGATCCTTCTGGTGGCTTCTTACTAGGCTATGCCGCTCCGAAGCATTGAGATGACGAAGCGTCGTGGTAGCTGCACCTCTGCCTTCGAAAGATGAATCAGTCATTCCACACTGTGCTTACTGGCTTTGTATAGAGTCTGGCAAATCCGACAGACTTGGACAGCCTTTTTCAAGGAAGTTTGAAATGTAAGTATGTGTATATTGGTTTCACATAGCCACCACATATTGAGCGTGTGTATGATTGTACTTTATATGCTACAGCGTATCAGCGTACATTATTATTCAACACGTAGTGTGGCAAACTCGACATCAGTCACACAAAGCCAACAATTACCTTTTCTTCAATTGCTTATTTTTATCATATCATGTTTTTGTCTATATCTCAATTTACCAACCAACAAAGTATATTATTTTAGTATAATCGTCTGATATTTAACAAGTCACAGTTTTACCATGGTTTTGGCACACTATAGCCCGAGTTGCTTATGCGTCATTAAATTGAATCATCATCATCTTCAACTGCCATTATTCAATTGAAGTGCCAGGTAGATATAATGATATGGCGAGATATATTTTTTTGCTGTCATCCTGGAATTGCTCATTTCAGAAGAATAGTCACCGTGAAGTTTGTTTTCGTTTTCAGAAACATTAAGAGGACTAAAACCAAACACTTTTCTTTCAGAGCATCCCTTATGCACCTGCATTTCAATTCCAATCTGTATTACAAGAATGACAGACCACTCAACAGAGATGAACATCTCAAAGTTAAAGAGCTAGAATGGAGATACGTTAAACTGTGTCAAAGGTTCTTAGTATGTGTGCGAGTCGAGGACATAGGTTTCAAGCTAATTCCTGTCTTCAGAAGTGGTGACAACTATGCTCCTTCTATCTATTAACTAGCTCCACTTTTTAGGGTTCCCTGTAAACTAATGGAGCACATCATGTACTACCACGTTGTCAACCAAGTCGAGTCTGTCGATTTCTTTTTTTAAATTCCAGCATGGCTTTAGAGAAGGGTATTCAGGCAAAACTAACGTAGTGGAATTCGTTCACAGCATTTCAAACTGTCTTGATTTCCACGTAGATGTAGTATTCTTTTTATTTTGTAAGGGCTTTTGACACTATGCTCTATGCTCGCGTGTTGGCCAAAGTAGCCTAATTAAAATTTGATCCTGCTACCTGGATATGCAGTTTCTCAACTAACCGTAACCATGGCGACAACTCGTGAGGAGAACCTATCATATCGCCACCATGCAGCATTTGTTATGTTACAATCGCTTCACATAAATAAATATATTGCCAAGTATATTGTCTACAAGGCTCGTTATTCCATTTCACCACACTACCACAAGCAATTGTTAGAGTAGTGGCCCAGGGTATGAAGCTCGCCACTAATCATCATTCAAACAAAGTTCATAATGTAAAATCCTTTACTCAGAACACTGGCTTAACACAACAACTAAGAATAAAGAGAGTAAACGTTTCATTGCCTATCCAGGTGGCATCATCCCTCCAACAGAGAACAATCAAAAACAACATCAAAGGAGTCAAATCGGTGGTCCGCATTCCTTTCATCCAACATATTTCATACGCTATTTGGAGGGCACTGTGCCCATCAGGCATTTTGACTGTGCATATCAAGTTGAGTGCATAGAATGTGATGCAACCTACATTGGCGAGATAGACAAAAGATGTGGGACAAGACTAAAAGAGCCAGTTGCCAGGGCTACTAATGCTTAGCTTAACTAAACAGGACCGAATCAGTCTACCACTGCTGTCCTAAGGGACATAGATTTTGATGGTGCAGTAACCTTTGCTCATGACTAGCGATGGGGCCCTAGAAAGTTCTTAGAATCCTGCTTTATCAGGCGTGATGCTTCAGCCTGTAATACATACCGTGTCCCCCTATCGGATGTAGAAGATTCCCTCATAGATAGGCCGATGTGCTCATCTTTGGCCTCTGTTGTACTGATGATGCCACCCGGATAGGCGACAAAACGTTTACGCTCTGTTTTTATTTGTTGTGTTGAGCGGTGTTTGCAGTAAAGGACGCTACATTATGAAGTTGTCACCCGGCTTTTGGAATATATTGTCAAATAAAGTTGTTGTTTTACAAAGCTCAATACATTGCAGAAATCATTCTTGTTGCCTATTGTTTTGGGAGTGCCATTCTTGCAGTAACATGAAGCACTGAAGGGCCAATATAAAAAGTAAAGGCAGTCTGATTTATGTTCTTGCCGACATGGCACAGCGTATGTACGAGGTAGCTCCATTTCAGAAGCCTGAGAACACTCAAAACAATTAGTGTGCTAGCATCAGATATGGTGTACAGCATTACATATTTGATTTTGCTAGGGCAACTAAGAAGGGTGGATAGAAAGGCAGTTACAACCTGTTTCCACAAAAGACACTCAGATTCATTAGCAATTTCCTCCAAGAGAGCCAAGGCTTTTTCTAGATTACTAGAACATGGGTACCTGGTTATAAATAACAATAATTCATCTACCAGATGTCAGTGTTTCACACACCCTGCTTTCCATCAACACTATTAAAAACTGTGTCCCCCAAACCTGCACAAAGCTCCTGGAGAGTCTTTACTGGACACTGTTGCTGTCACTCTCACCAGGTGCTCTCTATGAACCCGATTCACAGTTCTGGATGCAGTGCCTGAGCTTATTTCAGCATACTTTCCAAACACGAATGGTAACTGCTATGAGGAGTGTTGTACTTAAAGAAAGCAACATGAAATGCTGTACCTTGACATGTAATGTTGATATCCTTCTTAAGACCGTAGAGAGATGTTCCTTGCTCCCTTTCTTCCAAATCTTACTATCAGACGCAAGCCCACTTGCCACCAAGCCAATGAGTTGTGCCTCACAGTCAGTGCAATCAAGGGAATCTATCACTGAGGCTCAGAAAAGCTGTTTTCCATCGGGATCTGATCCAGCACTGAGCCGTGAGTAGCCCTGTGAAAGTACCAGGGTTTCTTCGAATTTTAGTTGTGCCAGTGTTTGTTTTCCTCCCCTCCTTCTTTTTATGTAGTAGCTGATTACTTTAGCCTTGTACTGCTTTGGAGACTGAAGATGTGGAGATGATGTAAGAGGTGGAACTAGGCTTTAGGAAAGAGGCAAAGTGTGACTACGTACAAATCTTCTGAGAATGTTTATGTATCATTCACACAAAGAGAGGATACGTGTTACATCTTTTTCCGGTTTTAATATTTATTTATTTATGAATATATCTCAAAGGCCATTGGAGGCATTACATGAGGGGGGACATCAACATGGGTCACTTAACAAATACGGAAGTTACAGTACAACAATTTCTTCCTCAAGAAATTGTTCACTGTAGCAATGGTACACAATGTCACGAAAGGAGTGCTCATCTATCGTTCCGCAAGACTCATTAAAAAGGACTAGTGTTGTGTTTCAACACAACATATTGAACTCATGAACCATGCATCATCCTGAGAGCTATAGATCATCCTAAATACAGGTGCTGAATTATTTTAAATGTGATAGACGAGCTGTGCGAAGAGGTACCCCCAGTTAGGATCTTGGGTACTTGAAGCCTGAGGCATTTTCTGTGGGAAAGGCTTGCCAGACCCTCTTCACTGCACAGGCTGGGATGACCACGATCTTGTTTTTCCCAAGCTTGTGCCATACTCACCTTGCAAAATGGCGATACGCAGTGTATCTGCATCGTCTACACAGATGTACATAAAATATAGTTTAGGCAAATAGGTAACCGGTTACAGTACACTGTGTGTGCAATGTCATTTCTACATGTACCTGAGAGCAACTGCAGTTTACCTGCCCACACCTTGTACATTACTACACATGCTGTGTTCTTTTAGAACCCAACATTGTTTTACTTTTCACTGAATCGACAATCAAGAACACTCCATATCGCTAAAAACCTACGCTAAAACCTTATGCACAGGGCAATACATAAAAACGTGACTCAGGACACAGCACACTGACAATTACAAAATTGCTTATATTGGTTTTCTCCAGTTCAGAGTCGTGTACTGTATAGCCTCTTTATGTGCTGCGCCCTGTACTGGAGTTTTTAACGACTTTATTGCAGGACCAAACCAGTTTTGGGCGCCCAAATTTTAACATCGTTCGACAAGGACACATGTGACTTACTTGTGAATATAGTCGCTCATAGGTTCGCGCTGCCCACGGAGTTCAATATGCGACCTTCAGGACAGTCATATTGAAGAATAGAAGTTGGAAATCTTTGTGGGTTGTAATGCACTCATACTGCAGTCATTCGGCAGTGTTTTCGAGCTCCTTGAAGCACAAGCATTCGACCTCCTTCGGCATTATGACACACCAGCCACACCGGCACCATGAACAGCAAGTGCGCATTAGATATCAGAACACGAAATTTCTGAGAACGTTTACATGTTCGATCACAGTGTGCGTTAAAAAGTTCATCGCTTACCTGAAGACAGGCGACTCATGCTGTTTGCTTCATCTGTGACTGATGTTCGTAGAGCTTTAACTTCGTCTCGCATTCGCGGCATCGGCGACGTTTCGAAAGCCTACCGAACTGTTCAGCACGCAGAATTTTCTACTCGATCGCAGAAAGTTCAGAAAGAAATTCCGGGCTCGAAGTCTCCGCATTTCTTCCTTCGACGTCCATATTGAAGATCGCTTTCCGGACGGATGCCGGCGCTCTCACAAACTCACTAACAACAGAACTTCCGGTCCGGGCGCCCAATGAAACGTGGCCCTCGTGATTTCGTCACGCACACGGAAATTGGCGGATGTCCACTGCAAAGAGGCTAGATTTCGGCCCCGATTGCGCGAGTTGAGGGGGAAAAGCGAAGCCGGTTTTCAGCTCCCCGTTTGGCAAACTTTGCCTCCGCGCACAGCCAAAATATTTCGCGTGTGGCTTGGAGGCATATTATACCTTCGTAATAGATGCAAACGAAATATTTGTCGAACTCATGGTCAGAGTCCCTTTAAAGGACAACGGAAGCGAAATTTGTCCATTGCAAAAAAGGGCCCGAACAATGTGTAAATATTACGTAGAATTATGGTGCCGCTAGTATTTTGCCAGTACGCTGTACGGATGGGCATATTTTTGACAATTACGAGCGCGCTGGGCCGCCCACCCGACACGATCGCCCATGGAGCGCGCCCGCTGCCGCAAAGCATTGCGGGAAAATCTGAGGAGCGCGTGACGTCAAATATCTCTCGAGCTCCATGTGCGGCTGTCCGATGGACGGGATAAACACGGCGAATTTCGAATAACGCCTGAAGATGTTCGATTCGGAGATCTCGTGGAAGTCTGAAGGCGATATATCCTATGAGAGATGGGTTCGTACATGCTTCTTCGTCTCCGTTTTTTCCCCGTAGCGGGAATCAGACGTACGCCGAAACGCCAAGTGGAGGTAAAGATTTGTGCCTTCTGTTTTCGTGAAAATACAGAAGGGGCCGCTCCTTCTTTCAGTCTGATGTACTTCGTTGACAAGTGAAGGCCTATAAGCACCTCTGGATTTGGTTTGAACCATTCGTCAACAATATGTCTGCGCAGTACTTGTCTTGTTTCACCTGTCTGCAAGTAGGCATAGACAGATCCGCGGCGAGAATAAGATTCCTGTGTTTCGGAAACAATTGAAAAATGACAGTCATAAAAAAAGTCAGACATCGGCAGAATTTGAACTTCGCATCTCTCGATTGCTAGTCGAGCGCCAAATGACCAATACGGCCACGGAAACAACCACAGACTGGTAGAACGTGTTTTTTGTGAAACATATCCTGGCCGAACGCAAGGTAAGATATCCAGCAATGTAAGCAGCAAGACTCTCACCCCTAGAGAGAATGAGATCACCTTCCTTCGGATGGATTTCGGGGGCCAGTGGTGTTGTCTTTGTAATAAACGTCACTCGATGTTCGACGCTTTGTTTCTGATGTTTATGCGTGTGTCGTTCGTGCAAGGAACACTATGTCCTCCGGTTGCCGAAAGGAAGTCGGCAACATGCAATAGCACAGCCAGGAAAGACTTCAAAAGCATGTACAATTTTTCTTGTCGCGAAAATCAACCTCCGATCGCAAAACAACCGCGAAATGAAAGTCAGAAACTCCAACAGGAGAGACATCGCGCGTCACTTCCGTGGTCTGCTACTGCGGAGCAGCGACGCTCGCCAGGGGCTCAGAGTGCTCCGCGGCCGATTTTTATATCGCGATTGTGGCGGCATTTCAACTAATATACGTAAATCCAAGTCGAATTCCGGATTGTTTTGGTACACATCGCAGTATGAGGCAAACAGCTTTGCAGCTTATTTTCGCTTCCGTTGTCCTTTAAATATTGGATACAAAAGGCAAGATGCGAAAATCGAGATTTCTTTCGAGGACACGGTCGAAGCCGGGAGAACTTTTCGTGTCACCTCGGATCTCGAGAGGGATTTGGGAAAAGCCCCTTTGGAATTCAACGTTTCTTTCGCGTACAATAAATCCGATACGACTTCGTCTTACCCTTGGACGTGAAAGCCATGGAATTGGACCCTCGGCTCGCACAGGCGCTCGACGCCGAGCGTTCCGCGAAGCAGGTCGTGCGGTGAAGCCTCCCAAATTGAGCGAACGCGAAACCACCTCCATCTTATTGGAGCACCGCACCCGTCGCTTTCGGCGACGTCACTCTGAATTCGGAAACCACGTCCCTACGGAACACACTCAACAAGTATTTCCAGACGCACAAGCACGTCTACTCTCTGAAAACGCCGAAAGGGTTGCACGTACCGGAACCCTTTGTCAAGCTGCTACATCTCACACCCGTCGAGGGACACGGAGAAACGCTACGCGTCTCTCTCCCCGTAGCGCGCCAATTTTCTTTCACGATCAAGACGAAAATTCCTCGACGTTTGCAAGTACATCTGCCTCCCGGCTATTATGCGACGCCGCAAGCACCTCTGGATGCGATTAACCAGCGCGTAGGCGAACGCGCGCGCTTCAGCTTCGACAGAACCGAACAGAAATGTAAAATTCGGCTTTCCGAGGGCACCTCCACCCTAAGACTTTCCGAGTACCTGGCCGTGCTTTTAGGCTTCGAATCGCGTACTGTGTTCACGGGGGAGGAGGAGTATGCCACGAGCTCCGTCGAGGTACTCCCGGAACCCCCGTTTCACAACATAATCGCCTACACAGATATCGTGGAACCCACATACGTGGGGAGCGGGATATTAAACATACTACCCTTTTATTACGAGAAAGACAAGCACGTCGTCACCTACACGTTAGATAACATCCAGTATTTTAACCTGTCTCAATTCGAAATTCCCTCAGTGACGATCGTTCTCGCGGACGAAACGGGAAGAGGTTTGCCGTTGCGGTCCAAAGGCAGAACCAATCTAACGTTGCATTTCAAATATGTACCGTAATTCCCCAAAAATAATTCCCGTGTACACGGGACCCCTTTTCCAACGAGGGGGCGGTGTGTTGAGCAACATATCCAAGTTTATCGTTCCCGTCTGGCAGCAAATAAAACCGATTGCCAAGAGAACGTTGAAGCGCTTGAAGAGACGTGCTGGATTCCATGGAGGGCTCTGGAAACAACAACGGGAAGAAACGCCGCAAAAGACAACAAAAGGTGCCGACACACGACCCACCTGCAGATATCTTCGGTACGCCGTGAAGGTCACACATCCGCTGTGCGCGCTCCGTCCATCATGACGTCAACGAAAGGAAAAATACAGACGCCGATCTGTCTAACGAGTGATGTGATGATATTCGAACCCCCTTCCATTCAATACGGCGTGGAAGATACTTCGTACCAACTCTTTTATCCGGTCAACGGAGTAAATAATTCCGTGATCGAATTTTCTATTCAAAATTTACAAAGGACACACTTGGATCTCTACGGCAGTTTCGTGTCCTCGACCGTGCGCATTGTTCGCGACGACGGGGGAGAAATGGACGAGGAAGATGTCGTTCCCAATAAACCATCTGTTGAGCGGCATGTTTAAGACGGTTACCGTTTATGCGAACAACAAACTCATCAGTTCCAACGAGTTGTACGCCTACAGAAGTATTTTGGACGTCGTGCTTCATTCTACGCCCCTGGCTCAAGAAACCGTGCACGCGGCTGGACTCTATGTCGAGGACGACGAACATTTAACGAACGATTACGGCGTCTCGTCTCGCGGTCCAAAACAGCGTTACGAAGCGACGAAAGGTGGGAAATACTTTAACCTGGTCGGTCAGATCAATACCGACCTGTTTCAACAGCCGCGCCTGATGGTACCTGCCGTCGAAATTCGCGTCGTTTTCCTGTTAAATAACGACAAATTTAAACTCATATCGGTCCCCAACGACAAGAAAACGTACAATTACGAGGTGGACATTAAAGAAATGACGTTACACTTGAAAAAGGTGACGCTGACCCCTTCCCTGTTTTTGGAATACGAGCGGCGGCTCCAGACCACGCTGGCCATCTACGTGTTACGCGGATTGGAAACCAAGGTGCGGAGCTTGAGTGCCGGGAGCTTGGACGCTCACTTTGAAAACGTTTACCCCGAAAGGGTACCTTCAAAATTATGCGTCGCCCTGCTCGCCAAGTCCGACTTTCTCGGCGACATCCAATCGAACCCCTACATATTCCGCCATTACGACCTGTCTCATTCGATGCTCTCCGTGGACGGCCAGCAAGTGCGAGCCGGGTACGACTTTCAGAACGACCTCGTCAAAATTCCCTACTTTAACTTCTTGCAAGAACTGGGTGAAAAACATTTCAAGTATAGCTACGAGCGATTTAAAACGAACGGGTTCCTTCTCTACTTCAACTTGGACGTGGACAAGTGTTCTTCTCCTTCGCATTTGAACGAGTGGCGAAAAGGAAACGGTCGTCTGCAATTACGCTTCGCTAAAGCCCTTCCACACGCAGTCACCGTCCTCTTGATTTCCGAGTGCCATCGAGTGCGACATCTTGGAACTCGTGTCCCTGAACCCCCTAGCTTCCTCCATGCTGAGAGGCATTTGCGCTTCCGACGAAGCCTTCGTTTTACGCAAGCCCGGCTATTTAATCATCAATACGGAAGAGCGAAGAAAGCGCGGGCAGCACTGGGTGCTCTACCTGAAAAACTACGACGGGTCTGCCGTGTTTTTCGACAGCTACGGACTTCCCCCCATCGAAGCAAACCTTCGAAGGACTTTACCTGCAGTGAACGAGTATAACGACAAGTGTATTCAATCACCTTTTTCGCCTTACTGTGGGCTTTTTTGTATCTACGTAGCCACGCGCATGTCGAAACGCTACAGCTTGAAAAATTGTGTATCCATGTTTTCCTGTAACCTCGAACAGAATGTCGAAACAATAAAATGTCTCCTCGTGAGCGAACTCGTTTCGTAAAATAGTCTATTTTTTTCACGACATACACAAGACGCTTGCGGGACGATCTTCCAAGGCGCTGACCCGACACTCGTCGTCGCCGGTCACCGTGACGTCGAGGGATCTGTGGAGAAGCCAGTAGCGACGGACGATAGGACGGTTGAAAGCTGCGTTGATGAGACACGGGTCGACTGTCTCTCCTCGTCTATACTTGTCCAACATCTCGAGCTTGTAATATATGAAACGCTTCATTTTCTTTGCAATCTTCCCACTGACGGTGAACAGACATAAGGGTATCGTCTTGAGAATCGAGCGAAAGTCTCCCTCGCAGCTATCGCCGTGAATATAATCGCGTAATCGCAGCAAGTCCCGATACATTCGCGTTTGCACAAACGTTGCAAACCTCTGCTCGGGCGTCATGACTGAGACGGAATGAGAGTAGACAACCTTTTTTATTTCTCGTGAGAGGTTGCACATGAATTAGGCTCCAGCTTTGGTTTCGTAGCCGGGAAGACAGCCCAAATACGGACGAAGACTCGAGTCTAACCAATGGCTGGGGTTTCTCGACCAGAGTCCACCGCAACGACAGGTAGTCAGTTGATCGCCGATCCGCAAAAAGAAGGTCTTCGGAGGAGGCTTGAAGGTTAGGACCAGGGGCAGAACTCCCGTCAGTAGCCATTCGTAATCTGCATGAAAGGAACGTGAGAAACACGTGTTTTTTTATCTCAAACACACACGTACAATCTTCTTCAGTCACAGAGTGACACTGATGGTCCATCTTCTCCATCTTCCTTCAATATTCGAAGTCCTTCGCAACGTACGTTGAACGGTACCGTCCGACAGCCGAGAAACGTTCGCTTCCATGTTTATAGTAAAGCTTTTCCTCTCCCTCTCTATGGCGACACTGAATGTGTTTGGACATGTTAAGACGTGTTCGAACATGTCTGGACGTGTTCAGACACGAGCGGCGAACCGTCGAAGTCGCTCCTGGACACACTAGTTCCTCTCTCCCTCTTTATGATGTCATTGAACATGTTTGAATATGTTGTGACGTGTGTAGACACGAACCCCGCAATACGAAAAACGTCACGCAGTACGAATTAGACTGGTGGTTAGTGTGTCGCGTCCACTTTAGAAGGATCCTGGGTTCGAATCCCACTCTGGGGTGTGACAGGATGTGACAGCGGTTCCTCTCTCTCTCTCTCCGTCTTTGTAGTCCTTGAACGTGTCGGGTCTCGAACCCCCTGTGTCTCCCCTCTTCCTCGCACGATATTGGAGGAACACAGGGCGGCGTCTTATCACAGAAGTAAAGTGACGTATTTACGTAATCGATGGATATGACGTAAATGGGGTTAGTGCGAGCGTGAGAACCCTGTAGTATAAGATGGTCATCCCCCCGTACCCCCCTCGTCCACTATCCCCGAATCAAGACCGCCGAGACAATGCTGCTTACGTTCCAGACAATTTTGGACCTTCTGGTCCACATTCGTCCACCATTTGGTAAGTGTTCCTCTATCTCTTCTTGTTTAGAAATAGTTCATTTCTAATATCTAACGTTCCTCGGTAGGTTTCACTGTGACGCACATTGTACAGCTACTCTTCCAGCTGATCCCCGGTGCGGGGGTAGATGTGCCCCGCTTGGATATGGAGTCGTTTTTGAAAACGTTCGCCATCGTAGGCGAAGAGGACATAGAGACAGCTACCACAGAAGTGCTCATGGCATGCTACACCACGGAGTGGCGAGAAATCGCTGTGCAGCGGGGACTAGAGGGAGAGCTCTTTTTCAGAGTGCCCCGAAGCTTAGAGTAGCAGACTTTACCGCTAGAAGGTACTGCCCCTTTAAGCTTCGGGGAAGCGGAGCACCTCCTCTACTCCCTGGCGCAGCAGTGGAATAGAGCGACTGCAGCGGGTTGGAGAGAACTCGCTGAACGCTGGATGGCTAGTCAAATACCGTGAGTGTTTTTCGATTGTGGTTTTTGTTCGTAGAATCCTTATTCTGGTCCTTTATTACTAGATTGGATCCCTGGGTTCTTATGGAAGACCACGAACATCCCATGCAAACACGACAGACAATAAATGCGTATCGTCTTTCGCATCACGCGACTCCCTCTCTCTGCCCCAGTACAATAGAAGAATAGGAAACCACAGATCCTGTGTATAAAAGCGAGCGTGGGATAGACCGCAGTTAAAGATGATGATGTCGACGATGTCACCACAATGTTGGATCTGCTTGCGCAGGAGGTAAGTGCACTTGTATGTGTTTAGATCGTTGTTTGATTAATGCCTCTTTTTCTCTATTTGTTAAGTACACTCGGGAGAATTATTTCAAATTGGGGGGAGGGACTTCATGCCTAACATGAGGTCCGATTAGGCTCCGCGAACTTCAAAATTAGGGGGAGCATCACCCACACTATTCAAAATTGGGGAGGGACGCCAATTCATGGCGAACATGAATTCTCATTAGGCGTAATGGGTAATTGGGGGGTGTCCCACGCAGCAGTCAAAATTGGGAAGGGGTGAGAGAATTCATGGGAAACATGAATTCTGATTAGGCGTAATGGGGAAGATTTGGGGGGTACATTTTAATCTGGCCTTATCCAAAATTGAACTCCTTCTCTCATTTTTCGTTAGATACCTATTCCAAAACGGGGGAGAATTCGTGCATAACACGAATTTCATTAGAGTCCATGTTGATTATACAAAATTAAGGAGTTCTTAAAGGGAGAATTATTTCAAATTGGGGTTGAATTAAATCCTTCTCTCATTTTTCGCTTGGTTGTCATCGTCGACATCATATGCGATATCGCAATGGCATCGAGTAAGACATGGCGCGGTGTCCAAAGTACAGACGCCACCAGTGCAATGAGAGGGGGAGGAGGCGCCCTGGTTCTACGACGGTGAATCCAAAGCCCACGAGGGGTATCCATCCACGACACAAGGCGTTTCGTGGAGCAAAATGTAAGTTGACCGTCTCTGCTGTGAGAGTGTATTCTATGTATGGCGTTGTTTTTCAGGAACCAATAGCCGCTGTCGTCGCATATCATGCAGCACAGGAACAGCCGTCCTGCAACCTCCCCGATAGCCCAAACTACCTTCCTGTATAGCAGTACGTCCCCTCCTTGTACAGCATTGGGCAAGAAAGACCGTGAGCGCCCTTGTGAATCGAGTGACCGGGGAACAAAGAGCAGGCATCTATCGACCAACTCCTTTGTATGTATTCAATAAACATGTTTCAGTGAAAGAAAACACAGGGTCTCGTCAAGGTTATTCGGACTGTTTAATGCGTTGCATGTCAATAACCAATCGGTATTTCAATAAATCAATGAAAAAGTTGACGATGGCTGACTGTCAAATAAATTATTTCCCACTTTCTGTTTCCTTTCTATCTAGTTTTTTTTTCTACAACCCGAGTTTTACATAGAAAATCCACGAAAGTATTGCACTAAGTTAGATTTTGCCCAATTTAAACAATTTAAAGTAAAAAGTGCAATACTTGCCGTGGATTTTCTGTATCAATCTTGGGTTGATGTGATTGCTACTGTTGACAGCCTGTTTGACAGCTTCCAACAAAAGTGATTGTATATCTTTTTATTTTGATTGATTCTTTGCAACTGGAATATGTGAAGGTCAGCGTGTAAAGGAAGCGATAGCTTTCGCAAACAAGTACTTCGGATTGATCAAGTTTGACAGTGGGTCCTCCTAGAACCTGGGTCCTCCGTGAACACTGTAAGCAGCACAACTCATCCCGTATGTAGGGGTTGTTCATTTCGCGGCAAATTTATTTGTGAGATCCTGAATGGCTGAATGATTTCAATGGATACTCCATGCACTGGGATCAATGTGCGATAAAATATAGTTTGCTAGATCTTTCATTGTTGTCCTGTTACCATAAACACTCAAGGATTGTCCGTGACAGGATCCTACGCTTTTTCCGTCGAAGATTCGGAGAAGTGATAGTGTCGTTATAGCGCGTGCTTGACTTTCGGTGTTTTTTTTAAAATCAACTCAGTAAGAAACACAGGTACCTCACCCTTCGTTTTGTCTCAGATGCTAGGAGGACTCTCGCACATGCACTATCTCGCAAGACAGGCAACATGTATAGTATCTGTATGTATGTATACTATAGTATGTATAGCATCTCCGAAAGGAAATGTCACTGCCGCATATTTCTTTCAACGACATAGTGGCACAGGGCCTTTTATATTTCTTGCTTTTTTACTTTTTAAACCGTGGCGCCCATTCATTCCTCTTCATCGGAAATACGCTGAACTAAGAAAGTTCTGATGAGTCCGTTTCTGAAGAGAAGATACGGAAAATGACAAAGCGGTGGCCGATGTTGAAAGATGAAAGAAAAGAAAAATAAATAAAGAAAGAAGAAGAGTTGGTTTCTATTGAAAACATCTGCTCACTTCTAAAACATAGAAAATCAAAGGATATTAGGTACATGCAGAAGAACAAGATCCTAGAGTGCTCCTGAGACTATCCCATTCTTGTCCCCAGATGTTACCCCTAGGATCATTTGTGGAGTTTCATTCTAACACTTTTCTAACAAATTGAAGGTGCGGTAAGGGTATTCCCAGGATGTCATTTCTGTGCTTCAGTGACATTCTCAGAATGAGTGGGGGATGTCAGCATGTTCTTGGGGATGAGTTCATTAGAGCAACTTCTATTTCCTTAGTAATAACAATTATATTTGCAAGAATTCCCTCTCGTGTTGAAATCGAAACGTATTCACAGTTTTCACTCGAGTTTGAAACTTTATGTCACGGGGAGGGGAGCGAAATCCTGGCTGAAGATCAGGGCGTGACCTTGAGCCCAATTCGAAGTGGGTTGGGGAGACGTTGAGAGAAAATTTTTGGACCCTGAGTTTCCTTTTGTAGAGGACAATGGTCTTCCTCTATATGAGCCCCGACCGGCGATGATGGTATGCCACGGAGAGGCGGTGACGGTGGCCTATCTCCATGGTCGCGCCGGTGGAACTGAGGCAGGTGCTCCAGGCGCGTACCATCTTCGTCATTGTCCACGGCTCGCTACAGTGCTCCCCCCCACCCCCAGACGCGGAGCGGCGAGAAAGAAGAACGGTGAACTACGTCTACACAGGAGGGAGAGAGCAAGAGCGCCCGTGGATGACGTGCACTACTGGACGTATTCGTGGTACGGCACAATACCCGTTGTGAGAAGCTCTCGATGAGCGGAACAGATGAGGGGCGACTCGTTGGGCATCAGAGTCGCGGCCTGGGGTGCCGCAACCGGCACGGGAGCGAGAGCTCGTAGGGTCCCAGGAAGCATGGAGGAAGGAAACACAGGAGTGGCCCTTCCAATTTTTTGCCATTGGGACGGGCGTGCCAGCTTCGCACTGCATGCTGGGATGCTCCTGTCTAGCATGTGACCGCTCACGCGACCCCAAGAGCATGCGCAGGCCAGCTCCCAAAGCAGACGACGGGAGTCGTGGTTGTCTTGCAGTTCAGATATCTGCATTGTGATGAACGCCGCGCGTCCATCTTTATTTTTGTGTGTTCGGAGGTTTACTCTTGGTTTACCCTTTTACTACAAGACCGGTCAGGTTCTGCAGGACAACCACGCAGGACTAGAAACATCATTCGCGGTAGCGATGTTTGTGTGACGACGTGGCCGAGTGTTGTGTGTTGCTGAAGCGGTAAAGCATGCCAGTAATCAAATTTGTACAACGGTGGAGGAAATAAATTGCATCTGCAGCTGTAGCACAGCGCAGGCTTGCAAAGGAAGGGTTCAAGATGACTCTCTCACAGACAGGGGTGTACGCCGAAACAGCCAGTCAAGTACGTGCTTGCAGGAAACGTTATTCCCGTGACAGAGCTGCTTTCTGTTGAACGACAGTCGCAACCGCGGTTCGAACACGTTAAAAAAACGTTGTTTCCGCAGTGGTGCTCACATTTTAAAGGGACCGAAAAGTGAAAAATAACCCCCATATTTTTGCCCACTGTCGTGCACAACATCGTTGTTTGATAAGATACAGAAAGCATTACTTCTCAATTCCGCACATTTTTTACGTATAAATATTTTGAAGATTGGCGGAACATGGACGGTGCTGCCAGCGAACGGCGAAAAAGAGCAACTTGGGTTTCAGGTCCAGGGCTCCCAGGGATTGGTCAACCCTTACCACGTGAGAGTTAATTTTGTAGAGAACAAAGCTGACGCACATTATCTTACAGCTAAACACCATTTTAAAAATGACGCTCACTTCCATAGCTTTTACGTTAATAAAGCATTCAGCTACTTCGCCGCTACGAGCTACGATCCGCCGCGCCATCTGGAAGGCCGTCTGTGGTATCGCGTTTATTGTTTACGTCGTGGGTGGTCGTGTTGGTCGCGCGAAGAGAAGTGAATGACATGTTCGTGGTTGTTGTGTCAATTATTCGAGAGGCCTAAATATGCCTGGTGTAGTTTTGGTGTCCGGGGATGCAAAAATCATGTTCGTTCACCATCGGCGGCGGGCGTTTTCTACCACAAGATTCAAGAGGAGAGTGCGAGAAAACGAATGTGGTTCGAAACACTCGGTTATTAGATGTAGCAGTCGTGTCGTGTGTGCTGAGCTCATTTTGCTGCCGATGACTAAGAAGATGCCGTAGAAGGCGAATTGCGAAGACGTCCGAAGGAAACTGCCGTTCAGTAACCAGTGATTTTGCTTCACCGAGGTGACGAGTTCAACACAACGTCTTAGGTATGTACAGGCGTCACACATGTATAAATTATAATAGAGCGACGACGTATTCCATTTAACTTATGTTATCCTACTTGTCCCGTACTCAACATTGTCAACATCAACAAATCTAATTTTAGGGGCCTTCCAGTGTTGAAGTGGCGCAAAACTGTTTCGTGTGTGCGTGTGATCCAGGCACTGACATGACAGAAATAGCTGAAAACAGGTATGCAAAGTCCACATATGGAAGCACTAGATTTGTTACGTGTTCCAGACTTTGTGACATTTTTTTTAGTCTTTGGACAGGTGCAGAACATTCGTATGACGTCAACAAGGGGAGAAGAAACTGGTGAGAACTACTAGCTTGTTTGAGGGTACAAGAATACATCCTGTTGAGATGTAGTTGTGACTTTATGACTAAGAAACGCTAATTAATTTTCTAGAGATGCATCCTCTACACTTGAATGCCCAGTGAAACAGGAAACGTTCGTTGTCTTTGAAGTCCCACTACTGGAATTGTTCAATGTGTGTCAGAGTTGCAGTGAGACATGCAAGGTTACCACATCATATTGGTCCTAAATTTGCAGAGTTCCCCTATCTCGGACGCAACTGTCATTTCTCTTTATTGCTCTTCCGATCCTACCTTCTCAGAGATTAATGTGGTTCACCATACACTGCATGGGTACTGCCTTTCTCTATACTCATGCTTTCGGTTTCTTGTTCTGTTGGATAAATCTTCACTTGAGTTTGAGAGCCATCACGCTGTCTACTGTGTTTGCCCCTCATCTATATTGATGTGCTGTAACGATATAGCACATCGAGATGCCAACAGCTTACCAAACAACCTTGCTTAGTCCTACTTTTGGATGGAAACTACACGATGTGGTAACATCTACATATATAAAGTTTTAATCGATGGAGATTTGCTGTTTTTGTACAACCTTCACTGTACATTTCTTGTGTCTCACTTAGCATGCCTCAAGAAATGTTCTGATCTTCATCAAGATGACAGGTCATTGTTCGATCTGCAGCATTATTGTTCCTGTAATCTTTTCACCAACAGAGAATACAAAAGTGAACAAATGGTAAAATATAACTAGCTTGTTAAATTCAAAAGGGAAAGACGAAACTGTTTATACGTCTCTTGTTTATTTTGTTGCAGGTTTTACAACTCTATCAAGTACGTCAAAACATCAGAGGGCAGGAAGTCCAACTCTGTTTCCTAAATCCCTGGACAATAAAAAAGAAAGATATAGAAATATATAGAAATTGAGTTGTGACAATATGTTGCTTCTGCTCTTATATTATATTTCAATTAATGTTACGATGCATCTGTAGTGTACACTGAAGCCAGTTTCAATTTGCCGGGCTGTCAAAAGCACTTTACAAAAGTACATCTCAATTACAGTAACAGAGAACTTATGCAATAAATTATTTAGCCATTTTGGAGTATTATGCACACCAATGGTGCATGGTTAACTTTGAAACCAGATCAAGGGTTGATAATACTTGAAGTTAGCCCTCAAGTCCTTCTTTACAAATGTTAGTTGGTGACGTGATAATGAATGAGTTACAAGTACTACTCCGTTTAGCAAAACAGAGTTAATTAAGTGTTAGATCCCAATCTTGGTTCAATTATTAGTTGACATTTGGAAACGTGGTCACTAAGAAGTATACTAAAAGGTTATGAACACAGTTCAAGTGAATGACACTGATGAAAATTATCTTACTTACTCCTCACATGAGACTAAATAGAGACATGAGTATAACCTACAAATACATCTATGCCCCCAGCCCAGACAGAACACCATCTCCTACGGACGTCCGAAATAGATCCCAATGTCCATATCCGAAAACTGACCTCCGCGGGACTCTCCTCGGATATTTATGGGAGGATATCCGTAGCCGTATATCCGCAGGAGGTCCTGTTGCGGCCGTTTCACGGATTGTCCGAATCAGCTCCGTGATAGGATGCTGTACGGATCATGTATTTGAAGAGAGACTGAAACGCGGGACGATGTAGCACTGCAGGGATTCGGCTTTCCATGAATCAACTCACTTTCTCAAGCTACATGAGTAAGAAACAGAGACATTACCTCTACGTCGACTTAATACGCCAAACAATTTCCCATTTCGCCGTTGTTTGTGCACGCAATCGAATTAAACTTAGACAGCTCACCCTTGATTTCGACTCACAGGCGAACAGGGCTCTCGAATGTGTAGAAGCTCGCGAGAACACCAATGTAGAGTGTCTGTTCCCTGTTTGGAAGTGAATGCAAGTGAAGTGAGTGCAACTTCATTTCCAAAGCATTTCGGCTGGGTGGCGCAATCTCTTGTTGCTGTTTCTTCTTTCTTTCTTTTCTTTTTTATTTTTTATTTTTTTTAAACGCCGTGCTGATTTTCGCTCATGGAAAGCAAAGCGGAGCAACAGAAAGTGAAACGACCGGCGACGGTGGCAGATTTAAAAAAATGGCGGAAACACGCTTTATATTTTACTACAAAGCGTATACTGACTTCTGCAAAATAAAAAAGTAACACGCGCTCGAGATACACGCTACATCCCAGAGAGCTCCTGTTTCTGTCCGTATCTCCTGGTTATGTCCGCAAAGTGCACGTTCGTAGGAAGTTCGAAGCCCGGCCAAGTGGATCTCCGTAGTATCTCCGCTGGAGGAATTTCATTATTCTGCGGATATCCGTATCTCCGTGAAAGTATATCCGATGGACATCCGTAGGACAGAATTTTCTGACTTGGAGGTTACTTAGCCCTCCAGGAACAAACTAGTAATTATAATACGCTGTTCCTGAAGAAATAAGGGTTTTCCGTTCAAGTAGCACGTAAAGACAACACGGCGCTGCCGTGTATGTTGCCATGCTCTTCGGTTTCTCGGATGTATGTAAAAGACACTTGCAGTACTTCGGTGTCAAGGCACAGTATTTCAAAATATTCGTTAGCTCTGATGCAATCGTCTGTCTGCTTTTCACACGCATTCTCTACCCCTCGGCAGCAAAAACCGTAGTATCCGTCGGTTTGCATTTCACACATGAACCCCTGCACGACGAAAAAACAGCGCTTGTTTCGGCTTACACAAGTGCTTCTCCCTGATACATGGTAATTTCACAAAGCAGTTCATGTTCACGGCACGGTGAGCTACTGCTGAGGATGAATGTGACTCCGATTAATCTCTGGACGAGGAATCTTCTGCTGCGAAGAACACACTTTCCAGCACGCTAACGCACGAACAACAGTTCTGTGTGAGCGACAGTTCTCGAATGCGGAATTCCAGCGCACACATGTCCAAGAGGCTCGACATTCTCGACGTAGAAGGTGGTCACAAATGCCCACTGCCATTTTCGTTTTCGCCGGATAAGCGCCCGGAAGTGCGCGTATTACATGCGTCCTCGACAGATGGCGCGGGGTCATGCAATTGTTGACAGACTGCTCGGTTTCCTACTAGGTCCCTGGGCATGCAATTATGGATAATTCAATTACAGAAAAACTACAGCGATTTCAGCAGAGTTCTTTGATATTTGAACTTTTGAAGGTTCAAGCTTTTCGCTGAACATAAAGTTTCTATAGGTTTATATTCACTTTTCGGTCCCTTTAAGAGTAAATAACTTTGGAAAAGCGTAAAAGCACGAAAAGCAGCGAGAGCAACAAAGCGTTGCCAAACCGAAACTTTAGAGAGGACGTGGAGAGGACTTTAGAGAGCACGTGGTGTATAGGAAGTAATGGCGGTTTTGACAGGAGCGACCGCCAGAGGGGTCCCACAGAAAACTGCTCGAAACCCGGCCGCTCCTGTGTTTCCTTCCTCCATGCCAGGAACTGTGGCTGCGTACCCGTGAGAACTGCCGGGAAAACTGCCGAGACGCCGGCTATTGCGTTCCGTGGCGTCGGCGGCCGCGACTGCCGAAACCGGCAGGTCTGGTTCCGCGGCCGGCTGCGAATGAGCGTCGAGATGCACAAAGGAAGCGGCGGGTCGTGAGTGTGCCGGGGTCCGTGCACAGCGCAGGGCGGTCCCTGGAAGCCGTCATGCGATAGTCGGTTAGAGGATGGCATGACCAGTGAGCGGTCGGATCGTTGCATGGTCGTCCGAATCAGTACCGTGGAGGGGGGCGGTACGTGAGCGGTCGGCGAGTCTGTCGACAGGAGAAGGACAGTCGTGATGCTGTCGTCATGAGCCGAGTAATGGCGGTGGCTTCCATGGATAGAGCGCTGTGGTAGTGCTAGTCGATTTTGTCAAAAATTTTGGATGGTGAAGGGCCGAATTGCTCCGAACTTGATGTTCATCGTTCGGGTCACCAAATGTAGAGGACGATGGTCTTCCTCTCCATGAGCCCCGACCGTCGATGATGGTATGCCACGGAGAGGCGTTGATGGTGGTCTATCCAAGGTATATCTAAACTGGTAGCGAAAACAAGAGAAAATACCAAGTCAGACCCATCGGCAAGGCCACCAGCAAGAGGCGCGAGCGATCCTGGGTGTTGACAGTAGAGGTACGGTTGTAAACAGAAAAACTTTACAACATGGGCGTGGCTTGTGTGTGTACTAATAGGTTATTCATAATTTCAATGTAGAAAAAGCTTTCTGTTGCCCCGCTCGTGCACATATACGAGATCATCTACCACTCCAGTACATTTCCGTATCCTGCTCCTTTGCGCATGTGTCACAGTTGGGTCTGTTTATCCGTGCGTCTCTGTATCTGTACAGTGTGTCCGTGCATTGTAATACGGAGTTCGTACACTCTTTGGGTTAAACAGGAAGCGACGTTCACATCTCCGTGCTGTAAACCAAGATTAACACGAGTGAACAGATGAATCCAATGATCCCATGTTGCTGGGCCCGCGGAAAAAAAGATTTCGTCATGGGACGAGCGGCCATGATGGTGTGAGTGTTAGCAGGAACCAACTGTGCACCAACGATGTCGTGTTTTGTTGCAATGGACCTATAACGGCCACTTATTGAATAAATGCAAACGTCTAATCACTAGGTGTACGTATAGCTCAAGGTGAGAAATGAGCCTTATGTGAGCCTTCCTAATTTCTCTATGGTCATCACGATGCGTTTCTGTTTGGAGTTGTCAAAATATGTGATAACTGTATGTATTTGGAATTGATATGATTAATTAAATCCGATATGCTTTATTCTTCTGTGTTCTCGTCTGGTATTGTTGACTGGGCGCGGAAAAGGGAATACAAGGCAAGCGAAGTGGGCCGGGCCAATGTAAACGTGCATGGATAATTATGCACTACTTAATATTCATACTAGTGACGTCGTCTCTGACGTCGTTTATTTACAATCGTAGTAGTCCGCGCAACGGATGGATGGCGCTGACCGTCTCTATCATGGCGTCATTCTGAAGACACAGGGGCTTATGGGAGTTACGCTACCTGTTTAAATATACCTTGGTCTATCTCTATGGCCGCGCCGGTGGAACTGAGGCAGGTGCTCCAGGCGTGTGGTCATCTTTGTCATTGTCCACGGCCGGCTACACTTTTTTTCTGTGCGTATTTGCGAGGTGATTATGGCGATTCACAATGAGGGGTGGGCCGTTTCCTGGAAGCTACATGTTGTGACTGCTCAGGCGTTATCGGTGCTGCACTGTGGAAAACACTGTGTGCGGATGTTTCGTAACAGCAACAAAGGTTTGCAAAGATGAGCGTCCCTCATTTTATACGCCATTATATGTCCTCCTCTACTGTAAAATTTGAAGAGCAATTTAATATCGAACTGTGTAATCGTTTGATGGAGCTCTTCAAACTGACCTGCTGCGAACCGTCGCAACTTCTTTAATCGATCGACCTGCAAATATATTCAGGCTGCTCAGTGCCATGAAGGAATGAATTACGCCAACTAAATTATGAACAGTTAAACACCATCTGAACATTTATGTCCCGCATTATGAAAAGCTTTCGTGCACTTCATACCATGCACAACAAACTTCACTCTCCATTCGTACTCTTACTCTGTGTTTTCAGACGTTGAACAGGACCAACGTCTACTTTTTGGTGCGGCGGACATACCAGAGGCCTGAAGGACGCTGTGAGAGCGCATACAGAAGAATTCTTCAGAGAAATGCAGACCATAGCATTTTGACGATGATGGGCGAGAGTGTACAGGGTGTTTAGTAAGTGAGCATTCCTTTTCACTTTCTATGCCTCTGTATTTGCTGTATTATCGTACCTGACCATATCTGCATTCCAGCAACAAGGATAAAGTGTACGTCACCACAAGATCAGGAAGGAATAACGAAAGGAATCATATGACAATCTCCTATACAGGATATAAGGATAGAGGCAAGTGCACGTGCGAAACCAAAAATGATTATGGTGTTAGGAGTGGGTATACAGACTCCATCGAAGCCCAACGAATTACAGTTGAATGAATCATACTTCAATTTCTAACACTAAGTGATTCACCCGTTAGACTTGAATGCATGCTTGCCCGTGTTTTGGCAAATTTCGTTTCATGAGTATAGCGTTGACACTCTACATTAAATAAATTCGGAAGAGAAATAGAATACTGAAAACACTGTTATAAATCAGGTTAGTCTTATTGTGAGGACACTTTCTGTGCATTTGACCGTCATGCGGTTTTGTTACCTAGACCACAACATAACCTTACCCCAGCGTTTTGCTTTGTTGACAGGTTATGGTAAGTACCAGTCGGCGAGCTCTTTTAGCAGTACCACCACCACCACCGACTATCTGCGATGTACACATGCCCGCAATACCTTAACCTCTTCACGTGCTGTTTCTGGCACCTTGGTGACCTGAGCCCTGCAATTCATCGACGATGTCATTTCAGCGTTTATTAAGAGCGCGGTTGAGAAAACCAATAGTGGTCTTAGAGAGGCTGACGCCATTGATACTATGCAGTGAAGCTTAAGAGCGATTTTGCCACCAGTACTCGAGAAGCATCTCCATTGGAGCATCACACACAGTTCGAGTTTCCGAGATTATGCGATATGAACGTGCGTATTTCCAGAGCCCACCCGACCACCGCGTTTTCGTTTGTTCCGACGCTTATAACATGTACAGTGTTGGGAGCTCTAAAGAACGACAACCTGTTCGGTTAGTGGCGAGAGCCCAACTTTTAAATAATCAATCAATCCCAACTGATCGTGCTCGTGAGATGGTGCCTCGCACCAGTAGCGATGTGGATGAAGGTGCTGCACTGCTACATGGCCCTCCCCTTAGCGAAGCGGTCGACAGTCATGGGCAGGCGGTGGCAAGGGGGATAGCCCAGCAGACGTGGCGAAGTGAGCGGGTAGTTGCTGAGGTGGCGTGCCTGGGAGACGGTGAGCAGGGAATCTCGACGGGGGAAACAACCCCTTAGATGGGGGCAGAAACCGACGCGAAAGAGGAAGGGGAATCTCCGGGCTCATCCAAGAACGCCGGCTTCAAACGGTCGATGGACACTGTGTCCTGACGGTTTCCGAGCTGAAGCGTGAAGTGCTTCTGAGAGCGCTTGATGACACGGAATGGTCCATCATAGGGACGTTGCAGAGGCTTGAGGGTGCCATCATGCCGGACAAATACATGGGTGGCAGACTCAAGAAGTGGGGGCTGGAAGGAGGGTCGTGTGGGAGGCCGCGAAGGTTGAGGGCGAAGTTGAGTCATGGTGTTGCGCAAGCGGTCGACGTAGGAGGTCAGGTCAGCGAGGGGAGGATTGGCTGGAGTCGGAAAAAAGTCACCGGGAATACGGAGCGTGGCGCCGTAAACCATTTCCGCCGGAGTGCAGCCCAAATCTTCTTTAAGGCTGTGGTCTCACTCTCCTGTTAAAAAGAGGGAACTTTGTACCAGACCTGTAGCTCTCATTTTCGTCTATTGCTGGTGAAACTGGTGCCATTCGGAAGCTATGATTCTTGACCCGGGGGGACCGTCTTCCGATTTTCGGCCAGGCATGCGGTTGCGGCGCCATAAGGCCTGGAACATGCCAATATATCCGATTATGGGCGGTCTTTGTACGAAACTGGCGCAAAAGGGAGAGCAGATAGCGGCGCACAATTTGTTGCGTTGTGTTGTTCTGTGATACGTGGAGGGTGGACCGTCTCGCTCTTATTGATATATGAAGCCGATAATCCGGAAGCGCCTCCAGAAAAACATGAAAAAATGCCTTTCTTTGGCTTCCTGTTTCGAGGTGTTCTAATGTCACCACACCAGCCTAGAAGTGGCAGTGGATGGGCAATTATGCGCAAAACAATTGCTGAAAATTTCAGCATGATTGGAAGAGCACAGCTCAGGTTATTACGTTCCCAAGCCATTCCGACCAAACCGAAACTATACAGGATTTGCGGTGGCCACATCGTGGCGGAGCATGTAACTACCGTGTGATCAACTCCAGTATTCTGCGAAAGGTGACGCTTGCGTCACTTGTGTTCGTTACGTCACGTTGGTTGGGGAGCCGTTCATTTTAGAGAGCCTCGTTTTAGCGAACCTCGTTTTAGAGAGCCTCGTTTTAGATAATGGCGTTTTAGAGAAAATGGCGGTAGGTTACGTTTCAGCGAAAACCGTTTTAGAGAATAACGCTTTAGCGAAACCACCTCGGTTTTGGTTTAGGTTTCGCTTCCCACTAATCATCAACTCATTTTTTTCCCCTTTTCTTGTATGCTCAGTTTAGAAGCCGGTGTTTATGTATGGTGTTTAGGTCTGGCTAGTTGATGAGGTTTATGTATGGCTGCATCCTAACTAATTTTTAAGTAATAATAATTTTTAAGTTAATTAAATTTATGAAATATTATTTGCTAGTTTTTCTACACAGTGAGCAATATACAGCGTGTGTTGTTATTTGATTATTATTACTATTTATTGTTATTATTATTATTATTATTATTAATGATTTTCTTTCTTTCTTAACTGAACGCGCTGTGATGTGATGCGTTTCCTAAAAATAAATAACACACCCTGTATTCTCACGGGGAGGATACCATGATGGGGAGAGCAAGCAAGACAAACACAAGCACACAACATAAGCCCAACCTGTACAAACTACCCCGTCTTGATACGCTTTGGGAGCACAGGGAGTTAGTTATTACGATGTCTTATGTGTAATAAAACTATATAAGAAATGTGTGCTTGCTGCAGTGACGGCTGCAAAATAATTCGTCTTCGCTCGAACAAGTAGCCAGAACTATATTCATCTCTGCTGTGCTTCCCTCCTCTTTTCATCTTTTATGTTCTTCGGAGCTAGCATACCAAAACCGAAATCTGTTTTCTCTAGAACGGCATTCCCTAAAACGTGCCCCGGAGTCTCTAAAACGGTATTCGCTAATACGAGACTCTTTTTCCCTAAAACGTAACTCGCTAAAACGTGACCTGTTATCTAAAACGCAATTCTCTGAAACGAGGATCTCTAAACCATAGGGGAACCCTTTGGTTGCGTACTGCTACTGCTCTGGCTGTGCCGCTGTGCTGCGGGACGCATTCATAGGTGCTGACTGTAGTGTTCCGATTGAACTGTTGATACTGCGGTAGGCTGCACGTTCATAGTATCGTTGCTGCTGCCGCTTCGCACAAACTGGAAACGCGCGGCAATGACACGGCCGTGCAAGAACCCTCGAAAACCGCGTAGTTGCGGTCGGAAATCAGTCTGCAAGCTGCGTCGGCGGCTGTCGAGAAAGAAACGGTAAGTTGTAACCAAGTGATTGTAACTTTGTACTGGTGCAGTACGCTTGCTCTTATTTATTTGTTATTCCCCGTAGGCAATCCAAGCTGTGGTCTTTGCCCCCCTTGTATGGTCTTAGGCATCAGTGGTCTTAGTCTAGTGTCACTGCCTTGACTCTGGGGGCAAGACTGAGAAGCACCTGTATTACGACTCTCCCCCGATGATTTTTGTTTTGATAGACTGAGGTACAGCACAGGAGTAAAAGGGTGAGGATGGACAGCGTTCTCTAGGTTTGGAACTGTCTTCTGCTGTGTATCTCACTTCGATATTTCATTTCTGCCCATGAGAGCATTGCCAAGTTTTTGTGCATTTTGACTTTTTCAGATTACCACAGTGGTGCCAGCTTTCACTTGCGGCTATCCAAGAGCGTACGATGTGATGCGGTTCAGGTCGACCCGGATGTTATCATAAACAATATATGCATTTACCAATTCCTAATGGCTGTGTTCCATCTCCTCTTTTTCTATGTTTGCTACAGTTGCCCCACTGCCTGATCCCGTTGTTTTACCCTCGTCAAGTGAATGGCCGCTTCCGCAGTACGATGAACTCAGCATGGGCATGTTCATAGCAATATCACAATGCCCGTACTAACATACCTGAAATTTGACCCGTACATTCCTTTAGTCTCACCATGTGTTCTCGTCTCCTTCCTTTTTTTTTTTACCTTCTCCAACGTACCGCGGTCTCGTGAAAAGTTATCGTATAGATTATTCTCCCACAAAAGTCTTCTAACACTTTGAATACGTTATGCAAGAGCAGGAAATTGACCAACTTGCACGAGATTTCCGACCACTGACCTGCTGCAATCTGGTTAGCATGGCACACGGCCAGAGGAGGACAGATGACCGAGACAAATAATGGGAAAGCGCGCCCGTTCACATTCCTTCGGTTGTTGTACCACCTGTCTAATTGTAAAAGAAAATCGTGGGGGAACACATAAGGCTGTTATTCGAAATGTGTCTCTTGTGTGCTTCCTTGTTTGTCTTTCTGGCATTCTCGCAACGTGTCCTCGGCCTAACATATTGGCCTTGGCTCATAATCGTTGTTGTGGACGAACTAAAAATCGTAGAACCCTATGTTTGTGCCTAGAGAGCAATACGTGCGTGTAGTGTGCCTGTGGACCAAATCTAGCGGTACAATGAACGACTGTAGCATTTCGTGCAGCACTATCTTCGGTGCGCAAGCAGCCATGGTCTCAATGGAATATAAAACTGTAATCGGTATCATCAACATAATTATCGTAATGAACCTAATTATCGCAATACGTTTGAACAGTTGCACACCTCGCCGCGCATGCTGAATCATATTCGGTTACTGCAAGTGTCACTGACATCCTGCGTGTTAGATAAAGCTGGTAGGGGCAACAAGCAGGCTCCTACAAAAGAATTGTCACTGCTAGGCAATGAATGTGAACACAGAAAAGGCTACGAGCTAGTTCTCTTCCGTCTCCCAAACACACGCTTCTTCGTGTTGTTCCTTTATTTATTTTTTTATTTTTTGCTTCATTGTTTCTAGTCGAACGGAAGGAACCGCGTCACGCACCAGCTTGCCTGCGTCCTGTCCCTTCGGTCGGCAGTTAGGTAGCGGAGTACCGCTATTCGCTATAATACTCTGAAACGCCGCTACTCATTCTGAAACGTAGCGCGGTACCGCTACCGGAAGGAAATATGTACTGGCGCTACTGCCAAGCTGCCTCGTAAGCTATTTTTTGTTTATGACGAACGTGTACCATGATGAGTAGAGCCCACACAACGCTTAAGCAATAAAATATTGTTTTATGCAGGAACTATCAGCACGAAAAATGTCGATACCAGCTCTGAACTTTATTCTAGGCAGAATAAGAGCGTACAGAAATTAGAAAATATCACTTTGGTCGTTTGGTTTGAGAATTGTTGTGTCCGTCCCAATCTCCTCCGTGTCTCTGGTTCCTCCTCCTTCAAGTATGCACCAGCTTGTCAGCATCCTCTCTCCCCCCTCTCTCTCTTTTATCAGTCACTTTGGTCGTGCCGGATTGTGACACGGATACTGCCCTGTCGAAGTGAAATGGCGTGGAATACGAGTTACTTCTTTTGCCTTGCCCACTAAAGTAGCCGGAAAGTAGCGGTAGCAGCATCGGACACGTTACCAAAATTTGTAGCGGGAATTATTTTTCCGCTATTGGGTAGAAATTTAGCGCGAGCACTCCTCCGCTACTGAAAACGTAGCGAAAAGAGCTGCTCTGTTAGTAGCGCCGCTACGCACAGCACTGTCTGTCGACAAGGAAACGTGTCCAGCCACACACGCAAACACACAAAAGAAAAAACCGTCCCCGAATCACGCACGTGTGCGCCGTAATGTAACGCGTATGACTGAATTCAGGTACCGTCTGCACTATCATAAACATTCGTTATGTAGGCTAGGGGATTTTGTCAGTCAAATCCTTTTTTTATGGCAAAAAGAAAAACAAAAGAAAGAGAGAGAACAAGAAACAGCAAATCGTGATAAAATTTACCTTTTTTTGGGGGGGGGGGCGATTCATAAAATTAGATTAGGCATATGCTGTGGGACTACTTCTGTGTTATGTATTCTTGTCTTTCGCATTGCACGATCTCGAAAACCTTCCGTATAACGCTCCTTCCATCTGCCGACGTCCTTGACTCTTGCAAGTGAACATGTACGCGTCCTTACTTATGCGGCTTTCCAGCTAATAGTTCTTCTTATGAAGCCACAAAAAAGTGGTAGTCAGTAGTTAGTCAGTTAAATAAGTAAGTAAAATAAAAATAAAAACATGGTATTTCTGCAACCATGTCAACTGTTTTACATGGCATATCGTATCACCAAAAATGCAACAATGCAATTCACCTTCCTGAAGTTGTACAAGTTGATGCATAACTTTCCCATCAAGACAAGAAGAAAAGAAAAAAAGGGTGCCGCGGAAAATGTGTGATCAACGGCATTTAGACGCGACGGAGCTACGGCAGACGTGGACAGTACGGAAAGGACGGAAAGCCACCACACCGCCCTTTTCCGTATTGTCCTCGTCTGCCGTAGCTTCGTCGCGTCTGAAATGTCATACCAACCCCTACTGCGTTGTTAGTCAACGACATCTGTTTGTGTGATATACACTAACACAACTACGTGAGTGGCTTGAGTGTCTGCCCCACTGCCCCTCGGAACTTTATCATGCTGGAGCAAGGTCCCCTCCAAGCAGTCTATCCAGCTGACACTCAGGACGAATGTTTCGCGGGATATCCTAATGGTCGCGTGTTCAATGTGTAGACAACTTCTCGCTCGCCTAGATGCTCAAAACACACGACTGCTCTGGAGCATCTTTACTTGGCGACTGCTGCTCCTCCTTCGAGGATGTACAAGATATTGGATATACATACATATGTTCGGGTGCCTCTTCTGAGTCACGCGACGAACTGGCTTGTCCTCTTCGTGCCAAAGCGCGCGAGTACAACGTTATGAGTACTTGGGTGTCATAATTAAAAGCTATCTAAAATTGGCTAGCAAACCTGTTCTAAAGCTATACTCGATGACCTTGGGTGTGGAAAGCGAATTTTCGATTTTGGGAGTGAACATGAAAAGAAAATAGCAGCAGCGTGTCATATGCGTCGCGTATTTCTCTCAGGAAAAAAAAAGAGTAAGCGCTATACTTACGCATACATATACGTACCGTACATGTTTGTATTCCAATATATGTTGTATATGTATCCAATTACGGTTATTCAACGAGTAGCTTAATTTATTCGTATTCAATTCCATTTTAAAATGACTATTCACACATAGCATTTCTTTGCCTAGGTAGTCGCTGGGGGTCAGTTTTGGTGAATTTACTTCCTTGTGTCTTGCAACAATGCTGCCTGTACAGTCATGGGGCTCCCGAGATGTGATACCACTAGACATATACTTGACATCCTCCTGGTCATTCCTAATGACGTCTTCTCTCCTGAGTTGTTGAAACTGGACGTCGTACTACTTTCTGTGACACTTCACATTTATGCTAATTAGCAGAGCAAATGTTTTTCCGTATTAGCGCTGCGAAGCAACTATTGCTGTACGCTGTGTACAGGCGTGGACAGAGGACAGCAGGAGGGAGGGTGACAGGGAGCTAGTATGCGTCCTGGGTTGACTTCAGGGCTAAGTGAGCCGACATTCGTCAGGAAAGTCCAACGGAAAACCCAAGGAAAACCTCAGAGAGCACACCTGCTGGCAGGATGCGAACCCGTGTCACGTTGTACCAACGAACGTGAAATTGATTGCAGTGTATTCCCTACGAGAAATCGCAAGTGAAAGTAGGTCGAGCTTTCAAAGTAAAAACCCTTAGTAAGTGGTTAGGAAGTTTAGTATTTATTTTGAGCCGGAGGACTTCAAGACCTGCAATATCGCAACCGGGGATTTCGCAAAAAATCCACGTGTACCAAAAGTGGATGTTTCTCGAGGGCACATTTTTTCCGGTAACATTTTTTCCGGTTCCTCCAGAGCACGCGCGTCTTTGTCTCGTTCCTTTTTCTTTCCAACTAGTTTCTTTGTTTTCTACATGTGGGGGAACTGAACGAAGAACCGGAGCATGGAAGGAGGGTGCACCACGGTAAATGTTTATTATGTAGGCAATGGGAAGAGTGCTGTCGCATCCATTTTGCTACGAGGAATTTTTGTCGCACGATAACTACCTTGCAATGCAAATGCAATTTCTTGGATTGAACTCTAAAATCTGTAGACGGATCCTCCGTTTACTCGCAAATACAACGGTCGTCTCACGACAAACTGTGGGCAATCAGCGCCGTGTAATGCGATGGAGACGACTGAAATAAACTAGTGAAATGACCACATTTCGTGGCGAAAGATCACACCTCTCGTCATCTCACAAAGCGATAACACAAATCGCAGCCAAATAGAAAAAGAAAAAAAAGTTATCTTCACCTACTAGTCACGGCCGCTACTATGCGGAATACGGACAGGTTACATAGCATATAATTGTCGACTTCCCTATTTTACTTCGGTTATGCCACTCCTTTGATTCTTATCATTTTGTGTGCGTACTGTGAGTTGAACTTCTAGTTTCTACAGAAGTGGTAATTTCATATTTCATTTCAAGAAACCCTGTTTCTGTAAGCTGTATTGAGATAAAACTGCTACCGATCGGCACGTGAACAGACTCTTCACAGCTGACTGCAATTATTTAGTATTTGCGTCCATTTTTTATGACGGTTGTTTGACCATTTTGCATTTGAGATATATATTTTTATATATCTCAAATATATTATATTTTGCACAGTCTTCGTCACACGCTACGCGCGTGGCAGCTACCCCAGTGCTACTCAAACCACGAAAGTACGAAAATCAACTCGCCGTCTTGCACGACAGTTTCAGAAGACTTTTACGAGACAATCCTCCCTTCTACACACGTATAAACACCGGGTACAATGGCATACACAAGAGACTCAAGGTCAAAGGGTCCAGTCGGGAGAATCGCGCGTGGGACAGCTGTCCCACGCGCGATTCTCTCTAACGGGGTCATCCACGGAAACCGCGACGGTGGCGCCCTGCCGTAGCAAGTCCGTAAGTAAATTCAAGATGGCTACCGTGAGACCGTAGCCTTAACGGTCGCACGAAGCGACAGGAGCACGAGAGGCAGCACTTCGGTCCAGCACGAACTGCCATTGGCCTTGAGGGCGGTCTTGAGACGACGATGAAATCGCTCTACCATGCCGTTCGCCGCAGGATGGTAAGCGGTGGTTCGAGCGCGGTGAGAGCCGAGTATGGTGGTAAGGCGGGCGAAGAGGCCGGACTCGAACTGCCTACCGCGGTCGGTCGTTATGGTAGCCGGGACGCCAAATCGGGCGACCCACGTCTGGACAAAGGCTGCAGCTACAGATGAGGCTGTGGTGTCAGCAAGCGGGGCGGCTTCAGGCCAGCGGGTGAATCTGTCTATCATGGTGAGCAGATAACGAATGCCTTGCGAGGGTGGAAGTGGCCCAACATGCAACGCGACGTCAAGCGCTGGGTCCAATCCTCTCTGCCGTGCCATCGCTCCAAAATATCCGGCACACGTCATCTCCGCTTGCAAAGTTCCCGGCACCGGACTCTTGCTTCGCTCATATTCACATAGATATCGTCGGGCCACTTCCACCCTCGCAAGGCTTTCGCTATCTGCTCACCATCATAGACAGATTCACCCGCTGGCCTGAAGTCGCCCCGCTTGCGGACATCACAGCCTCATCTGCCTTCGGCAGCCAGTACTGCCTTGTACTGGCAGCCTTCGTCCAGACGTGGGTCGCCCGATTTGGCGTCCCGGCTGCCATAACGACCGACCGCGGTAGGCAGTTCGAGTCCGGCCTCTTCGCCCGCCTTACCACCATACTCGGCTCTCACCGCGCTCGAACCACCGCTCACCATCCTGCGGCGAACGGCATGGTAGAGCGATTTCATCGTCGTCTCAAGACCGCCCTCAAGGCCAATGGCAGTTCGTGCTGGACCGTTGAGACCTTTTAATGGGACGAGGAGGACGATGGTATTCCTCTAAAGGGGCCCGGCCGGCGATGATGGTATGCCACGGAGGGGCGATGGTGGTGGCCTATCTCCATGGCCGCGCCGGTGGAACTGAGGCAGTGCTGCAAGCGCGTGGCCATCTTCGTCGTTGTCCACCGCCCGCTACATCACTCCGCCCTCAGACGCGGAGCGGCGATAAAGCAGGTGATGTCCGCGACTTCACTGGAGGAGGGCAGCGAGGGCGACCGTGGTTAGCATGCACGGTTGAACAGGATGACGGCACGGCAGACGGTGGCGAAGCATCACAGCTGATGAGTAATCAGATCCGGTAGCCCGAGAAGAGCGAGGAAAAGAGTGAGGCGCTGGGGAAGTGGAGGTCCTGGGGTGCCGCTACTGGCACGGGAGCCGAAGCTCTGAGAGTCCCAGAGGAGGAGAGGCTGAGGCTGTGGGAGCCGTTGAGAGACGCCGAGACGCCGGCTGAAGCGTGCCGTGCCGTCCGCTGCCGCGACTGCCGCGACCGGCAGGTGAGTGCGAAGCTCGGGTGTCGCGGCCGGCAGTGGAGGAGCGCCGGGGTGCGGTGAGCATCGGGCTGAAGTGATGGTTGATGAAGCTGTGAGGCGCGCGTGTGTGCCGGAGGGATGTGCTTCGCAATACGGCGTCTGCAGTACAGCTGTGGTCTTGCCGAGCAGACGGAGTCTTTGGAAATGTGACCAGTTCGTGGCGTGTGGATGAGACGGTTCGAAGGAGTCGAGTCGCAGTTGAATGGTCCGGTCGTTGCGTGAACGCAGGGCGCCATTGGGTTGAGAGGCTTCCAGGATGGGGTGCTCAGCACCATGCCGGTGAAACTGTTGCAAAATTTGGGATGGTTGAAGAGGCCGAATTGTTTACCGAACTCACGTGTTCGTAGTTCGGGTCACCAATGTTGGGAGCTCTAAAGAACGACAACCTGTTCGGTTAGTGGCGAGAGCCCAACTGATGCTTTAATGATCGTGCTCGTGAGATGGTGCCTCGCACCAATAGCGATGTGGATGAAGGTGCTGCACTCCTACAACAGTTTTTCTTCTTCGCCCAGTGCTTGTGCTAAACTCTACAGTCAGCTGTTATTAAGGATTTGATGCAATATTATTTCTCCCAAAACGCAGGTATCGAATACCGATATATGACAACGCAGACGGCTGCTGCATTTTCAAAGTGATAACAGACGAGCGAGAAGGTCCTAGGCTGAACGCTGGAGGTAGGTGCGACTTCAAAAACAGCTATTGCCACATCCGCTAATCTCTCAGGTCGAAAATAAGACAAGATAATACTCGTGATAATCAATAAACAGCGAGACGTATCAGGGTTGTGGCTGGTCAAGAGTCGTCCCTGACCACAAATTTTTACGCGAGTGTCGGACTTCGAGACGTCAGGGCTATCCTGAGGGCTAATCATAATGAACTGCAGCGAGCATTCGGACCAGAGACTCGTGTCTTTTTTAGTACATGTTACACGAAATGTGTTTCGTGGACGTGCAATACCCGATTTTATTTTATTTATTTAGTTCCATGTTGGGACGCCAGGAAGTATGTAGCTTCCAATCATGAAATTTGTACACGCAACACTTTAACACAACGCATGATAACAGCACACATAAACAAAATGCAAGCAAGCTGGTTTAGGCTAATATTGTTAGTAACATTTGCATGAGTCAGGGGACACATTAACACAATTTGTGTTTGTGGTTTACCTTTGTTCATAGCTCCCCATAATCGAGGAAATGTTACCAATAATTAATCGCTTAATTCCTTTTGAGCAGCTGTTTACTTGTCCCTTGAAGCCTATCCGGGTGCATAAGCTAAAAATGAGTAGCGTGGTAGAGTTATAGCTGTTGTGCAGGAAATGTTTTCTTTCGTAACGGTGGCGCAATGTTGGTAAAACCCGGTTTTCCGGACATGTACGCAGCCTTACCGCGACAGCATTTGTTCCTCTCGCATACTTAAATCAGGGTGTCAAACCGCAAAAAATACGGGTTCGGTTCGGGCTCGGGTTCGCGTTGCTTGGATTTCGTTCCAGTTCAGGTCCGGTTCGGCCGCGCCAAAAATCAAACCGGTTTGCAAACCGGTTCGCAGCATTTTACATACACGAGAGTACTGAGCCGACACACTGCGTTCGCAGTGCGAATCGATCTGAAACCGTACTGAAGCATGTCGAAAACACACCTGCCAGCCTTGGTCTATCCTAGCTCACAGCAATTAATAGTTAATCCACAACACGAGGGCAATGTGTCGCAACACGATTGCACTACGAATAAGCGGGACTGTAGTTATTTTACAAACCACCACCAATATCACACATGCGCCGTTCTGTGTATGCTCCTTCTCCACTTCTCATGTTTCTGACGTGTTTATTATTGACTGCTCACGTTTAAAGGAAAATGTTGGGCGCTTGCTTAATCACATATTCGTCATATAGAGCTGCACAACTGGTCTACGCCATTCCTGCGTTATACGGTGGACGATGGCAGGCCACTTACCTTTGAACAAATAGACGAGTTGATAGTAGAGGACGGCCACGTGGTCTGCTTGGGAACCCCGCGTTTGACGGAAGAGCAGACACCGCAGCGAGTGCGTGGGGCTCTGTCCGCGATCCTCACAAGGACATGTACGCAGCCTTACCGCGACAGCATTTGTTCCACTCGCGTACTTAAATCAGGGTGTCGAACCGCAAAAAATACGGGTTCGGTTCGGGCTCGGGTTCACGTTGTTTAGATTTCGTTCCAGTTCAGTTCCGGTTCGGCCGCGCCAAAAATCGAACCGGTTTGCAAACCGGTTCGCAGCCCTGGGCCGGTTCGCGAATCGGTTCAACACTTCCGTTTTATATCTCCCATAAAACTGCTCTTATCAGGAAATGCGTGGCTAATAGCTTATTGCTGTTGTTTGCATTGACGTTTTTAGTGGCCAGGTGCTCCGTTTAGCGAGAGAAAGATGAAGTGGATGAACGCTTGCAAGTAGCGTCCACGCTGATGAAGCGTTGTAGTCCTGCCACTATCTCTTCCCAAAATCGCTTTTTTCACGTGCACAGCGCGCGCATGATACACTTAAAAGAAGCCAAATACGATGGACAGCATTTTACATAGACGACAGTACTCAGCCGACACACTGCGTTCGCAGTGTCATTCGATCTGAAACCGTACTTACCCAGACGGAACATATTGTCCCTCGGATATCCGAGATTGATCCTTACGTCCGTGTCCGAGGCGGGATACCCGCAGGACGTCCTTCGGAGCTCAGCCCACGGACAACGGATTTTCGTTAGCCCACGGACGTCCCTAAATGGATGTAGAAATTTCGTGATCCGTGGGACGTCCTTCTATGGGCATTTGAACAGGTCTTAATTCATTGACACAGTCAAAATTTGAAAGTCGATGTCCATGTACACTGCTTGCAGGATGAAAAGGGGGAAAGGAACGCTCTTCTTGTTGTGCATTGTAACCAATTGTAACGCAGTACAATGTGCTGCAATGGTGTCCATATTTGCAGTATGTGAACTGCGATAATAAAATCAAAAATAGTTTTCTAACATGAATTATAAACAAAAAAGTACTTCAAATAACTTTATCGGAACCGAAAGCATAAATATTTTTAACAATTATTTTGGCTAGATACGAAACCCGAGCCGATCGAACGGCTGCATCTGCATGGCTGAATCAGTCTAGTCCGGCGCCATCTTTGTTTTTGTGAGCTCGGCGTTTGCACGTAAGATAACCGTTTTCTTCGCACGCGTCCGCTTTCTCAAAATCTGTTGTATGAGGTGGATTGCGAAGCAGCAGTGGGATATTTTCCCTGAATGGGCTATAGCAGATCCTAGAGTAGGAGCGAGTCTTCTCGCAGAATCGAGACAATCAAGATGGCATCGAAAGGTGTCCTCGTTGTGTGTTGCATAGAAGAAGAACCTGCGGTTGAGGACCAAATTTCGGTAAGCTTATATGAATTTCGTGTCTTATCGACACCAGTGTGGGGGCTGCAATAAAAATAATCTCTCGTCCTGGTGTTTCAGCGTTGAAGACGACGAATACGTTGGGGGAACCGGGGCGAGCAGTAACACGCGGGCAAGCAGTATACCTGCTCGAAGAGGACGACTCAAGTTGCAGTGCAGGCCGCGACTTTTACTTAATGTGTGTGAGCCTGTGCCTTTGTTGTCATCAACCAAGGAACTTCTCTGACACAATTCGTGAGAAAAGAACGATGCGCACTGCACAGCAGCTAGCTAGGTGAGTATGAAATTTTAGGGTTTAACGAGGCATGGTTTAGTAATTATCAGGTGTCGACTCATAATGGTCACATCGGCAAACTATTTTCCCCGTACTGAGCTGGATTGGAATTCTCTAATGCGTCGTTCTGAAATCTGAAAATCTGAGAGAGAGTTGGACAGCATTTTGTCTTGATATTCCTTGCTTTGCTTTAACTCCTGCTAGGGTCAGAGGGCCTCTAGTATATGATATAGCAAATAAATAGAACCTTATGTTACCTGGCATTTTGCACGCATCCCTTACTTGGTTACTTCACACAAAGCTGGGCTTTTGTGACTCTCTCTAATGTGGCAGTAGGATGTAAATTTCATGTGTAGTTCGTTGCGTTCATCGAATAGTTCTAAGGGAATTTTGGGAAACTAACTTCACGGTTAACTGTGCTATACCCTTAAGCTTCTCGGTCCCAGATTGACTAACACAGGAACTGTGTTCTCTGCATTGTTCAGTCGACTGTTGTCTTTCAGATCGGGGAGAAGCAGATTCCGAAGGGGATTAGCCGATGAGGCTTCGCTAAGGATCCTGGCCATTTCACTCAGATTCACTCCAAACAAGAGCTCCTAATTGTATTCCCCAGGAGCAACAAGGGAGGTCATGTCTGAACATGCACGTCAGGACCAGAAAGCAGTTTCAGCAGGGCAGCACAGGACAAGATGCTGAGGACACAGTGACCACCCTGCAACTGAAGTCTTGCCTGTGTCCCATGTGATGAACAGTTGTCTACCCATAGTTTTCTACATTACATACTACCTGCCGGTGGAACCCCCCAGCTCTTATGTACAGGTATCCACACAGTTAACTAATCTCCCGCTCCTGTGGCTTTGCCCCGATAAGCGCCCAACTAACGGCTGACGACGCAAACACTAGTGAACTTGTCCAGAGGTGGCGGGATTTTTCTTCTACTGCATTCCTGTGCGCACTCGTGCTATAAGACAAAAACATACACGCGCGCAACACAATAGCAGAAAAAAAGATAAGAAGTCTCTAATCTTCATCTTTTTTCTTTGTATGTGTGTCTCATACCTTCGTTTGTTAGCGTGAGTTTGGCCCACCCCTGGACGAGCTCACTTGTGTTTGCGTCTTCAGCCGCTAGTTCGGCACTTATCGGAACAAAGCCACGGGAGCGGGAGATGGGTTAACTGTACAGATACCTGTACATAAAAAGATTTAGGACATTTAGCAAAAGCTCGGTATACCTGAGCAAAGCTCCCAGTATTTTTACAACTTTGCACAGCTGAGAATTTAATTACTTTTACAGCTGTCATATCTTAGTACTTGCATTTTCGTCAAGTAAATCTTGGTCACTGCTGCAAACGCCCTTGCCAAACACAAGTGCCATGTTTTCCGGTCCATAAAATAGTCTTATTCAGTGCCGGATTTAGGGGAGGGCTGACGGGGCACTTGTCCCGGGGCCCCCACCACAAAGCCCCCACCACTGTAATTCCGGCACTGGTCTTATTACTGATGTGAGGCCACAGAGACAGTAGTCAGTAATTTAGATAGCTATTTGGATTTCTACCTTTTATACCTTAGATATTTTGGATTTACCTCAAGTACAAACAGTTTTGCTTTTAGGCTGCAGCAGAGCGCTCGTTTGTGTTCCTATTGACCTTTTGATGGGCTTGCTGGTGGTTAACAGTAGTAAGTACTGACCACGTTTATCCGGAAACGCACATCTGGCCTGGACGCCATTAATTAGCAATTAGAGCTAATTGGGACCCCCCACATTAACCAGCACCCTCCAGGGAGCCATCACACTAATTGGGGAACGTCTATCTTGCGTCCAGACCAGTTGTGCGTTTCCGGATAATCGTGGTCATAAAAAATAAAAAAAATAGGCAGAAAATAAAATAAAAAGATAGAAATAGAGTGGAGAGAAACAATTTATTCGAAAATCAACGATGCCGCGGCGAAGAAGCCGCTCCGCAACTCCCGAGTGACCAGCGTCCGCCATGTTGGTAGTTTGCACCCAGCAGTTGCAGAGATCGACGACAGGTGGCCACTTAGTTGCAAGGCATCACACCAGATGGCGCCACCATCATAGCTCTAGACGAGAAAGACAGAGAACAAGATACTAGCGGCAGGTAAAAATGACAGCACTGCTAAGCAAGTCTAGGCATGCGAGAGAAAAGGTCTAACCGCTACTGCTAAACAGAAAACAGTACACATCGGGGAAATAGGCTTACGGGGACGATCGCTTAGGCCTAACCACAACACTACGCAGCTAACACAAGGCAGGAACCACACATCGCTAAACATGCGAGAAAAGGCTTAACACGAGCGCGGTCACCGCTAAACACGGCAAACATACGAGGAAAGAGGCTAACGGGGGCGATCGCTTAGGCCTAACCCCAACACTACGCAGCTAACACTGAGGTTACTTGGTTACTTCAACCAACGGACGGACGGACGGACGGACGGACGCCCCTCGTGGGTTTTTGATCAACCGTCGTAGAACCAGACCGTCTCCTCCTCCTCTCATTGCGCTGATGGCGTCTGTACTTTGGACACCACGCCATTGCAATATCATATAGGATGTCGACGATGTCAACCAAACGAAAAATGAAAGAAGGTTTTAATTTAACCCCAATTTGAAATAATTCTCCCTTTAAGAACTCCTTAATTTTGTATAATCAACATGGTCTCTAATGAAATTCGTGTTATGCACGAATTCTCCCCCCGTTTTGGAATAATCTAACGAAAAATGAAAGAAGGAGTTCAATTTTGAATAAGGCCAGATTAAAATGTACCCCCCAAATCTTCCCAATTACGCCTAATCAGAATTCATATTTGACATAAACTCCCTTACCCATTCCCAATTTTTACTGGGGCGGGGGACGCCCCACAATTCCCCATTAAGCCTAATCAGAATTCATGTTTGCCATGAATTCACGTCCCTCCCCAATTTTGAATAATGCGGGCGATTCTCCCCCTAATTTTGAAATTAGCGGAGCCTAATCGGACCTCATGTTAGGCATGAAGTCCCTCCCCCCAATTTGAAATAATTCTCCTGTGTGCACCTAGCAAATAGAGAAAAGGAGGCATTAATCAAACATCGATCTAAACACATACAAATGCACTTACCTCCGGCGCAAGCAGACCGAACGTTGTGGTGGTGGTGGTGGTGGTGACATCGTCGACATCATCATCTTTAACTGCGGCCTATCCCACGCTCGCTTTTATACGCAGGATCTGTGGTTTCCTATTCTTCTATTGTATTGGGGCAGAGAGAGAGAGAGAGAGTCGCGTGATGCGAAAGACGATATGCGTTTATTGGCTGACGTGTTTACATGGGTGCTTCATGGTCTTCTATAAGAACCCAGGGATCCAATCCAGTAATAAAGAACCAGAATAAGGATTCTACGAACAAAAACCACAATCGAAAAACACTCACGGTATTTGACTCGCCATCCAGCGTTCAGCGAGTTCTCTCCAACCCGCTGCACTCGCTCTGTTCCACTGGTGCACCAGGGAGTAGAGGAGATGCTCCGCTTCCCCGAAGCTTAAAGGAGCAGTACCTTCTAGCGGTAAAGTATGCTCCTCTAAGCTTCGGGGCACTCTGAAAAAGAGCTCCCCCTCTAGTCCCCGCTGCACAGCGATTTCTCGCCACTCCCTGCCGTAGCACGCCATGAGCACTTCTGTGGTGGCCGTCTCAATGTCTTCTTCGTCTACGATGGCGAACGCTTGCAAAAACGTCTCCATATCCAAGCGGGGCACATCTCCCCCCGCACCGGGGATCAGCTGGAAAAATAGCTGCACAATGTGTGTCACAGTGAAACCTACAGAGGAACGTTAGGTATTAGAAAGTAACTATTTCTAAACAAGAAGAGATAGAGAAAAACTTACCAAACGGCGGACGAATGTGGACCAGAAGGTCCAAAATCGTCTGGAACGTATGCAGCATTTTCTCGGGACTCTTGATTCCAGAATAGTGGACAAGGGGGGTACAGGGGATGACCATCTTATAGTACAGGGTTCTCACGCTCGCACTAACCCCATTCACGTCATATCCATCGATTACGTAAATCCGCCACTTTGCTTCTGTGACAAGATGCCGCCCTTTGTTCCTCCAATATCGTGCGAGGAGGAGGAGGAGGAGGGGAGACACAGGGGGTTCGAGACCAGACACGTCCAAGGACTACAAAGACGGAGAGAGAGAGAGAGAGAGACGACCCGCTGTCACATCCTGTGTAACCGTCCCAGAGTGGGATTCGAACCCAGGATCCTTCTACACTGGGCGCGACACACTAACCACCAATCTAATTCGTACTGCGTGACGTTTTTCGTATTGCGGGGGTTCGTGTCTACACACGTCACAACATGTTCAAACACGTCCAAACATGTTCAGACACGTTCAATGACGTCATAAAGAGAGAGAGGAACGAGTGTGTCCAGGGACGACTTCGTCGCCTGTGTCTAAACACATCCAAACACGTCCAAACATGTTCAGACACGTTCAGTGACGTCATAGAGAGGGTGAGAGAGGAACGAGTGTGTCCAGGGACGACTTCGTCGCCCATGTCCAAACATGTTCAAACACGTCTTAACATGTTTAAACACGTTCAATGACGTCATAGAGAGTGAGAGGCAAAGCTTTACTATAAATGTCGAAGCGAATGGTCGATCGTCATTCCATCATGATCAGCTTGGTAGATCCTCGTAAGTAATATACCCATGACGTCATCATCATCGTCGAAATGTTTGAAGAGTTTCGTTTCCAGTGTACAACACTTTTGCTGCGCGTGAAGTTGGTGTTTTCCCGCCTCACATATTTCGGGAGATTGGCAGGGCCCGCTTCTTCTGCACCAATTGCGGTGGATTGTGGTCCAAAGGTACGCTTCCTCGTTATTTTTTTTTTTAATACGTTCTATAATCGTTCACATTTTTTTTTCAGAGCAAAAGCATTGGACGGACCGATTGATTCGCCCGTTTCTCGGCTGTCGGACGGTACCGTTCGACGTACGTTGCGAAGGACTTCGACTATTGAAGGAAGATGGAGAAGATGGACCATCAGTGTCACTCTGTGACTGAAGAAGATTGTACGTGTGTGTGTTTGAGATATAAAAACACGCGTTTCTCACACTCCTTTCGTTGCAGATTACGAATGGCTACTGACGGGAGATCTACCCCTGGTCCTAACCTTCAAGCCTCCTCCAAAGACCTTCTTTTTGCGAATCGGCGATCAACTGACTACCTGTCGCTGCGGTGGACTCTGGTCGAGAAACCCCAGGCATTGGTTAGACTCGAGCCTTCGTCCGTATTTGGGCTGCCTTCCCGGCTACGAAACCAAAGCTGGAGCCTAATTTTTGTGTAACGAGAAATAAAAAAGGTTGTCTACTCTCATTCCGTCTCAGTCATGATGACGCCCGAGCAGAGGTTTGCCACCTTTGTGCAAACGCGAATGTATCGGGACTTGCTGCGATTACGCGATTATATTCACGGCGATAGCTGCGAGGGAGACTTTCGCTCGATTCTCAAGACGATACCCCTACATCTGTTCACCGTCAGTGGGAAGATTGCAAAGAAAATGAAGCGTTTCGTAGATTACAAGCTCGAGCTGTTGGAAAAGTATAGACGAGGAGAGACAGTTGACCCGTGTCTCATCAACGCGGGTTTCAACAGACCTATCGTCCGTCGCTACTGGCTTCTCCACACATCCCTCGACGTCACGGTGCAGACCGGCGACGACGACGGCGGTGAGCGTCGGGTCAGCACGTTGGAAGATCGTCTCGCAAGGGTCTTGTGTATGTCGTGAAAAAATAAATAGTCTATTTTTTACGAAACGAGTTCGCTCACGAGGAGACGTTTTATTGTTTCGTCATTCTCTTCGAGGTTACAGGAAAACATGGATACACAACTTTTCAAGCTGTAGCGTTTCGACATGCGCGTGGCTACGTAGATACAAAAAAGCCCGCAGTAAGGCGAAAAAGGCGATTGAATACACTTGTCGTTATACTCGTCCACTACAGGTATAGTCTTTCGAAGGTTTGCTTCGATGGAGGGAAGTCCGTAGCTGTCGAAAAACACGGTAGACCCGTCGTAGTTTTTCAGGTAGAGCACCCAGTGCTGCCCGCGCCTTCTTCGCTCTTCCGTATTGATGATTAAATAACCGGGCTTGCGTAAAACGAAGGCTTCGTCTGAAGCGCAAATGCCTCTCAGCATGGAGGAAGCGAGGGGGTTCAGGGACACGAGTTCCAAGATGTCGCTCTCGTACATCTTTTTTTTATGGGAAGGTGACCGTACGGTCCTTGTCGACGTACATGAGCTTGGGACACTCGGAAATCAAGAGGACGGTGACCGCGTGTGGAAGGGCTTTAGCGAAGCGTAATTGCAGGCGAACGTTTCCTTTTGCCACTCGTTCAAATGCGAAGGAGAAGAACACTTGTCCACGTCCAAGTTAAAGTAGAGAGGAACCCGTTCGTTTTAAATCGCTCGTAGCTATACTTGAAATGTTTCTCTCCCAGTTCTTGCAAGAAGTTAAAGTAGGGAATTTTGACGAGGTCGTTCTGAAAGTCGTACTCGGCTCGCACTTGCTGGCCGTCCACGGAGAGCATCGAATGAGACAGGTCGTAATGACGGAATTTGTAGGGGTTCGATTGGATGTCGCCGAGAAAGTCGGACGTGGCGAGCAGGGCGACGCATAATTTGGAAGGTACCCTTTCGGGGTAAACGTTTTCAAAGTGAGCGTCCAAGCTCCCGGCACTCAAGCTCCGCACCTTGGTTTCCAATCCGCGTAACACGTAGATGGCCGGCGTGGTCTGAAGCCGCCGCTCGTATTCGAAAAACAGGGAAGGTGCCAGCGTCACCTTTTTCAAGTGTAACGTCATTTCTTTAATGTCCACCTCGTAATTGTACGTTTTCTTGTCTTTGGGGACCGATACGAGTTTAAATTCGTCGTTGTTTAACAGGAAAACGACGCGAATTTCGACGGCAGGTACCATCAGGCGCGGCTGTTGAAACAGGTCGGTATTGATCTGTCCGACCAGGTTAAAGTATTTTCCACCCTTCGTCGCTTCGTAACGTTGTTTCGGACCGCGAGACGAGACGTCGTAATCGTCCTTTAAATGTTCGTCGTCCTCGACATAAAGTCCAGCCGCGTGCACTGTTTCTTGAGCCGCGGGCGTGGAATGAAGCACGACGTCCAAAATACTCCTGTAGGCGTACAACTCGTTGGAACTGACGAGTTTGTTGTTCGCATAAACGGTGACCGTCTTAAACATGCCGCTCAACAGGTGGTTTATGGGAAAACGACATCTTTCTCGTCCATTTCTTCCCCGTCGTCGCGAACAATGCGCACGGTCAAAGACACGAAACTGCCGTAGAGATCCAAGTGTGCCCTTTGCAAATTTCTGAATACAAAACTCGATCACGGAATTATTTACTCCGTTGACCGGATAAAAAAGTTGGTACGAAGTATCTTCCACGCCGTATTGAATGGAAGGGGGTTCGAATATCATCACGTCACTCGTTAGACAGATCGGCGTCTGTATTTTTCCTTTCGTTGACGTCATGACGGAGCGCGCGCAGCGGATGTGTGACCTTCACGGCGTACCAAAGATATCTGCAGGTGCGTCGTGTGTCGGCGCCTTTTGTTGTCGTTTGCGGCGTTTCTTCCCATTGTTGTTGCTTCCAGAGCCCTCCATGGAATCCAGCACGTCTCTCCCCGTTGCTATGGCCGTCTTTTTTACTGCGCGCGATATTCCTTCGCCATCGGCCAAATTCCGCGCCAAGCGCTTCAACGTTCTCTTGGCGATCGGTTTTATTTGCTGCCAGATGGGAACGATAAACTTGGATATGTTGCTCAACACACCGCCCCCTCGTTGGAAAAGGGGTCCCGTGTACACGGGAATTATTTTGGGGGAATTACGGTACATATTTGAAATGCAACGTTAGATTGGTTCTGCCTTTGGACCGCAACGGCAAACGTCTTCCCGTTTCGTCCGCGAGAACGATCGTCACTGAAGGAATTTCGAATTGAGACAGGTTAAAATACTGGATGTTATCTAACGTGTAGGTGACGACGTGCTTGTCTTTCTCGTAATAAAAGGGTAGTATTTTTAATATCGGTTTTTTCCCGCTCCCCACGTACGTGGGTTCCACGATATCCGTGTACACGATTATGTTGTGAAACGGGGGTTCCAGGAGTACCTCGACGGAGCTCGTAGCATCCTCATCCCCCGTGAACACGGTACGCGATTCGAAGCCCAAAAGCACGGCCAGGTACTCGGAAAGTCTTAGGGTGGAGGTGCCCTCGGAAAGCCGAATTTTACATTTCTGTTCGGTTCCGTCGAAGCTGAAGCGCGCGCGTTCGCCTACGCGCTGATTAATCGCATTTAGAAGTGCTTGCGGCGACGCATAATAGCCGGGAGGCAGATGTACTTGCAAAGATCGAGGAATTCGTCTTGATCGTGAAAGAAAATTGACGCGCTACGGGGAGAGAGACGCGTAGCGTTTCTTCGTGTCCCTCGACGGGTGTGAGATGTAGCAGCTTGACAAAGGGTTCCGGCACGTGCAACCCTTTCGGCGTTTTCAGAGAGTACACGTTATCCGCGAATTCTAGCGAGGCGTCCAGCTTGTGCGTCTGGAAATACTTGTTGAGTGTGTTCCGTAGGGACGTGGTTTCCGAATTCAGAGTGACGTCGCCGAAAGCGACGGGGCTGCGGCGTGCTCCAATAAGATGGAGGTGGCTTCGCGTTCGCTCAATTTGGGGGGTTTCACCGCACGACCTGCTTCGCGGGACGCTAGCGAGGCGTCGAGCGCTTGCGCGAGCCGAGGGTCCAATTCCACGGCTTTCACGTCCACGGGTAAGACGAAGTCGTATCGCGATTTATTGTACGCGAAAGAAACGTCGAATTCCGAAAGGGCTTTTCCCAAATCCCTCTCGAGATCCGAGGTGACACGAAAAGTTCTGCCGGCTTCCACCGTGTCCTCGAAAGAAACCTCGATTTTCGCATCTTGCCTTTCGTACCCGATATTTAAAAAATCGTTACTTATGCTGAGATCCATCAGACCGACTTTATACCGATTCGAGAGCTGAAGCGGACTATCGAAAGCTACCGTGAAGGCGTTGAGTTTATTCGAGGGAAACTTATCCATGCTGGCGTTCGAGAGCAGGTGGATGTAGATGTCCGACATCATTTCCCAATCTTGACCACGTCGCTGCTCGGAACCCAACTGTCGTGTTCATTGTCGTAACCGAACCAGCGAACCAAGGAGAAGCTCTGACCGTTCACCTGCTTCTTCCTCAGCACTTTCGTTACTGGCCAAGGCTGATTGGCGTCTCGGGTTACGACGAGTACCTCCTCCGGGTAGAAAGATCCGTCCACTTCCTTACCCCGGTAATCTTCCAGGTGTACGACGGGACGAGAGGTGTCTCTCAGGCGGGAGACGGTGAAAATCTGAGGCGACCAACTCCCTTCCGAGCTCTTATGAAAACCTTTTCTGTGAAGTAGGACCCTCACTTTATCCCCCAGTTTGAGCTTCTTTTTCACGGAGGGTACGACGGGCTTCCCATTTATCTTATTGAACAGCTCCAATTCGTTTTCAGGCGTGACTTCGGACGGGCTGATGCCCAAAGTCCTGTGTTCGGTGGTGTTGTAGTCGCGCACGATCTTGGGAAGCGCGGAAACGAAGTGGTATTTTCCCGTTACTCTAAAATAACGGAATATTCTGTCGCGTAAAGTGCGTATGACGCGCTCTGCCTGCGACGCTTTGATTACTGGAGAGAAGGTAGAATACATCTGTACCTTCTTTCGTGAGAGATACTCCTTGACGGTCTTGTTGTAGAATTCCCCGCCTCTGTCGCAAAAGATGCGTGTAGGTACGTTACCTCCCCGAAAAAGTCTTATCATGGCCCTTTTCATTTCGGCGGGGCGCTTCGTCTTTAGCGGGAGGGTGCGCAGAAAGCGGGAGAGGGAATCGATTGCCACGAGAATGTAGCGGTAGCCACCGTTGAATCTCTTGTATTTTGAAAAATCGGCGAGGTCCATTTGCCACACGTCGTTGATCTTGAGCGCGATGATGCGTCTCCTATTTAACTTTCTTCTGACCGGATGGTGGAGCGTGTAGGCATGCAGCTTTCTGAGAATGGCGAGAGCCTTCTTTTTGCTCAAGTGATGCGCTTTTCTATAGCGTTCCACACCCCCCAAACCACCCTCTGGTTTCTCATATCCCTCCATAAGTCGTCCACGCAATGGAGGCTTGCTGCTGCTGCTGCTGTTGAGGCTCGCGAGATTTGGGTAGAGAAATCAGACGCAATAGTTTCGAGACTTTGGGGAACCAGGAAGGTTTCTTTCCCGTCTTACGTTGCAACAAATAATTGACGAGTTCGTAAACGGAGGAGTGTCTGATGGGCTTGCCCGACACGGAGACACAACCCTCGCGATCCCAGGAAAGAACCTTCTTTAATTCCGAGACGACCCTTTCCGCTTCCTCTTCGTCCACCTCTGGAGAGAGGAGTGAATAGTCAAAGTCATTTGTAGCGTCGGACGCCTTGTTTTTATTGTCGTAGGGGTCAAATCCGTACTGCTTGAGTATACGATACAGTGCTTGCAGTATGAGTTTCACTTTGACGTCGTCACTCTCCTTCGAGGAAAGAATGTTTCCGATGGAGGTGGTCACTTCAATTCTCTTGGCCATTGGCGAAAAGGTTCAACACGGCGGAAAGGAGGAGAGGAACCACCGACGAAAGAACGCCCTGTCCTCGCTGCTGAGACAGATAGCGCTTCAAACGTTGCGGATTCTTGTGAATCTTTTTGTAGGCGAGCCGTCGTAAAAAGCGTTTGTGCTTCTTCAAACGCGCGAACGTATCTGGAGCTAGAGCCACCTTTCCGTTCAATACATTGAGGCAAATTTCGGAGAGGTGTTTCATGTCGGACGAGGACGAACGTCTCAAGACGTCGCGGCGGCGTGGAGGGGGTAGAGTGGAGAGTACTTTGAGTAAAGTGAGGTGAGGGCGGAGATTCATTTCGGAGCGTAGATATATTGACGTTCTCCCGGAAAGATATTGCTACGCAACCTGTGATCCTCGTGCGTATAGTTGTGAAGATCCACGAGTAAATATGCGTGGGGCGACGACATCGCTTGTTTATATGCGTCCAGAAAATACTCCAATCTTTTTCTGCCAAATAGCTGTTGGCCGAAATGTTCCATCTGGTGCACGCTGCGCACGGTGCGCCACAGGACGACGTAACTGGCGTTGTAGGATATTGTTCTAAAATAGCTACTGTCGAAAAAGATGTTTTGAACGAGTAAGAAGATCGACGCGTTGGCGTGGTGAGAACCCCGAATGAAAAGATCGGTCACCTCCTTCAAGGAACCGGCATCGGTCATGTGATCGTCGACGACGATCAGCGTAGCGCGCGACGTGTCCCACTCTCGCGGTAGCTCCTTGGTAAATTTTACGGAGTCCCCGAATTCGTCCTGCATGCTCGGCGAAGCATATTTCTGCACGTAGAATATTTGTGACGGAGGCTTGTCTACCACGTCGTTCAGGTTCCTCAACACGTTAGCAACGAACGTAGATTTGCCGCACATGGAGGGGCCGCTTAAGATACAGCGAAAGGGATGACGGAAACGAAAAGGTTCGGGGGAAGACATGTTGCGTGCGTACACGTTGCACGAAGAGAAAGAAGAGACTGAGACTCGAAGAGAAATGCATCGCTTTTTATTTACACATCCTCGTCGTCGTCCTCTACATCGGAACTGCGTTCCCAATACAGATTGTCCAGGCTAAAGTTGGACTTCTTTTTCGCCAGTCTGTCCGCCGCTAAGATGCGGTCGAGCGTCTTCATCTTGTCCTGACACATTTCTTGACGTGCTTGCAACCATTCCAGACGGTGGACTTGAAAGGCTTCCTCCACGATGCCGCGTATAAATTCGCGAAGTTCTTCGTTTTTTGTCTTTTCCTTGCGACGACGAGAAACGCAGGAGAATAAACCACACATGGCGTTTTCCACGTATCGGTCAGAATGATGACGCGAGCGCGGTGCGCGCTGCCTTTATAGAGATAAACGCGCGCGCGCGCAAAGAACGGAGAATGAAAGCGAAACTGAAAAGCCACCCGTCGCCGCTAGGAGCGCGCGCGCAGCAGAGAGCCGAAACCGAAAACACCCGCGGCCGGCGCAGGGGGCGCTAGGAGCGCGCGCGCGCGCATGCGCGGACGGGTGGAGCAGAGGGCGCGCGCGCATCCATAGCGGCCGCTGCGCGTCGCCTCTCTCAGTTTCTCTCGGACCGTCGCGGAAGACGGACGTGCGCTCCGCGCGCTCGCTCACTTTCTGCTGGATCTCGTAGAGAGCAGACGTACGTGTGTGTTCTCCGCGCTCGCTCAGTTTCTGCCTGGAAGTTGCCGCGGGGGAAAAGGTGAGTGATTTGACGCGCTCCTTTTCTCGTATGTTTGCCGTGTTTAGCGGTGACCGCGCTCGTGTTAAGCCTTTTCTCGCATGTTTAGACTTGTTTTGCGGTGTCCAAGCCTGTTGACGCATGTTTAGCGATGTGTGGTTCCCGCCTTGTGTTAGCTGCGTAGTGTTGAGGATAGGCCTAAGCGATCGCCCCCGTAAGCCTCTTTCCTCGTATGTTTGCCGTGTTTAGCGGTGACCGCGCTCGTGTTAAGCCTTTTCTCGCATGTGTAGCGATGTGTGGTTCCCGCCTTGTGTTAGCTGCGTAGTGTTGGGGTTAGGCCTAAGCGATCGCCCCCGTAAGCCTCTTTCCTCGTATGTTTGCCGTGTTTAGCGGTGACCGCGCTCGTGTTAAGCCTTTTCTCGCATGTGTAGCGATGTGTGGTTCCCGCCTTGTGTTAGCTGCGTAGTGTTGGGGTTAGGCCTAAGCGATCGCCCCCGTAAGCCTCTTTCCTCGTATGTTTGCCGTGTTTAGCGGTGACCGCGCTCGTGTTAAGCCTTTTCTCGCATGTTTAGCGATGTGTGGTTCCCGCCTTGTGTTAGCTGCGTAGTGTTGTGGTTAGGCCTAAGCGATCGTCCCCGTAAGCCTATTTCCCCGATGTGTACTGTTTTCTGTTTAGCAGTAGCGGTTAGACCTTTTCTCTCGCATGCCTAGACTTGCTTAGCAGTGCTGTCATTTTTACCCGCCGCTAGTATCTTGTTCTCTGTCTTTCTCGTTTAGAGCTATGATGGTGGCGCCATCTGGTGTGATGCCTTGCAACTAAGTGGCCACCTGTCGTCGATCTCTGCAACTGCTGGGTGCAAACTACCAACATGGCGGACGCTGGTCACTCGGGAGTTGCGGAGCGGCTTCTTCGCCGCGGCATCGTTGATTTTCGAATAAATTGTTTCTCTCCACTCTATTTCTATCTTTTTATTTTATTTTCTGCCTATTTTTTTATTTTTTATGACCACGATTATCCGGAAACGCACAACTGGTCTGGACGCAAGATAGACGTTCCCCAATTAGTGTGATGGCTCCCTGGAGGGTGCTGGTTAATGTGGGGGGTCCCAATTAGCTCTAATTGCTAATTAATGGCGTCCAGGCCAGATGTGCGTTTCCGGATAAACGTGGTCAGTACTTACTACTGTTAACGAATTTACACTCAGCCTTCTGTGCTGCTGTGCGCACAAAGGTCATGTGCCATTACGACATTATGTACAGCTTCTATAAAGATTTTCCAATTTTGGAATATGTCCTGTACGCCTTAGCAAGCCTCACACAAATTTCGTAAGTTTTAGTGCTTCACGTTGCTTATAGTTTAGTTAGTCGTGTTTACAACTATTCATCTCGATTGGTTGTGTTTGTTACATTCATTTTACCGGTGAACATGCAGATCCAATTGAATAACAAGCAATCTGTTTGGCATGCTGTTTTTTCATACCTATTGAAAAAATCTTTGCCAAACAAGAGCATCGTGTACTATACAAGTACGGTTGTCTGAGAGATGCATCTTTTCCAAATTTTCTTGTTGTCCTTTCTGTGTTCTATTCTGTTCCAAGGTGACAATGGGGAATTGTGTGGCCACAGGCTGCAGCTTTTAGACAACTGTGTCCAGTTATTTTGGTCCATAAAAAGGCACAATATATGTGCCTTTTTGTTACATCAGTGGGTTTTATGCCCTTACAGTTTAGTTTTTTATACATGTGTATGTACTATTAGCATTGACCTAAAGCTACAGTTTTACCGATGCCTTCAGGGCAAATCAGAGGACTCTTTTTTATAATGGTGAGCTTATCGATGATCTCGCCGGTGCCCTAGGTTCACCCTGTACGCAAATATATGTATTTTTTCTTTTCTAATTTACATCTTATATACGTTCTTTGCAATATTTTGCTACCTTGCCTTACATTTGCTGTTGATGTGTGAGGTTATTTTGCTTCCATCTACTGGAAGGTTTTAAGAATAAACCTAGTTATTCTTACATTTGTATCCAGAGTGGCAAGTGGTTTCATAGTGAACACGTGCTCTAGTTGCACGAACGGATATAATTAGTAATAAAAATCAATAAAAACCCTCGGAGTAGCCACGTCCGTGGCTCGTCCTTGATCGGACGTATTTCGGAATGTCCGAGAGGTGGCCACTCGGACGTCCGTAGGACGTCAGGCGGAAAATAGCTGATATCCCACGGACATCCGCATGTCCGGCTTCGGATATCCTGTGGGCAACCGTGGGCTTTTTATTTCCGTCTGGGTAAGCATGTCGAGAATAAACCTGCCAGCCTTGCTCTGTCCGAGCTCACAGCAGTGCACCAGTTAATCCACAACACGAAAGCAATGTGTCGCAACGCAACTGCACTACAAATAAGCGGGACTATAGTTATTTTTGAAACCACCACCAATATCATACAGGCACCGTTCTGAGTATGCTCCTTCTCCACTCACTTCTCATGTTTCTGACTTGTTTATTATGGCTGCTCACGTTTAAAGGGAAATGTTGGGCGCTTGCTTAATCACATATTCGTCCTGTAGAGCTACACAACTGATCTACGCCATTCCTGCGCCATTCGGTGGACGATGGTAGGCCACTTACCTTTGAGCAAATAGAGGAGTTGCTAGTAGAGGACGGCCACGTGATCTGCTTGGAAACCCCGCGTTTGACGGAAGAGCAGACACCGCAGCGAGTGCGTAGGGCTCTGTCCGCGATCCTCACAAGGACAACTGCGCTTCAACGTACAAAGACGCTAAAAGCACACTTGCTTTGCGTCCTCATTTGACTGCTAGGTGAAGATTTTGCGAAATCCCTTTTATGGAGACCAGTGTGTCCTCGTTCGGGGATTGAGAGACACTTGAACTCATACGCTCACTTTTATGTCCGAACCGTTTCGTTGCGAGCCAGTTACTGCTATTGCTTTTTCCGGCTCTGCTCCGGTTCGGGTTCAACAGTGTCATGAGCATTTCGCTTAGGGTTCGGGTTCGGCTCAGGCAAAAATAACGGTTCGGGTACGTTTTTCGGTTCGGTTCGACACCATGATTTAAATGCTCAAAACACCAAGGCACTGGCGATATTACTTTATCGGTGTCGATGACAATGTGCCGTGGAGGTGGATAGGAGGGTTTAGACATATTGTACATCTGGTCCCAACCCAACGCACGCTGGATCAACATCATGCCACGTTGACAAGCGGCTCACTTGACGTTAAAACAACACAAACTACCAAACAACAAATATTTTTGTTCTACGTAGGTGTACTGGGGCAGGCAGTCTGATTTAGTCGTGACTTGTCCCCCCCCCTTTTTTTTTTCTTCTATCCATCATCATCACCGTACATAACGTTGCAGCTATGCTACTGTGCCGTTGCGGCTTCATTTTCAGAGAGCTTTCCTAGTTTATGGTTGGAATGAAAGACGAGGATCGACGACCACTAGCGAAGCATTCAGGCACTACGTACACTGTATACATACACTGTACGTGCATCTTGAAGTCACTTTCTTCACAAATGAAATTTCTGTAAAGGTAGGTATACTTCCACTTTTTCACGACACAAAAATGGTCGAACAGGCCTACGACTCAATATGCCAGTGTAGGCGCGAAGGGGTATTACAGAAAACATTTGGACGCATGGATTAAACCAGATGCCTCATTAGTTTATGATTGATATCGACCAGGAACATGTTTTTCAACATGCAATGAGAATTGCTGGACCTCTCTTAACCTCTCTTAAAGTGACGAATCACTAATTAAACATTTCCGTCTCTTTTCTTCCAAGAATGTGAAATGTGGGCTGCGAAGAACGTAGCACCCAAGGTTAGATCCGTGTCTCCCTGTGAAGTCGCCTACTCGACACTTTGCAAGCCAGACACCAACAAAGAGGACACACAATATTTAAGCACCTGCAAGCCTCCACCGGCTACGCTGTAACCTTCAAGGCTTAGACCCGCTTGCTGTGACGACAGTCGTTCCAGAAGGGTTTGAAGAAAGCCCACAAGCGGCACCCCTCGTCGGTTTTCATTCTTGAATAAACAAGCTGCAACAAACACTCGCATGCAACGCATGTTTTAACATTGACTTCTCTGGATAGGCGGCAATGGTGGAAGGCCGTTGTGCCAGGCGAACGCTACACGAGTAGAACTTAGACCACTCTGAGTCTAGTAGCGAACAAGGTGGTAGTGTTTTCCAAAAAGCTGTGGATTTAATTAGGAGCCCTGGCAACACAGTACCCTGACCAAGATTGGCCCGACAGCGGGAATCCAGGTCCCATCCCATATATTTATCATCCAACGTCCACCCTGAACTCTTCCAACAATGGGTAAGCCACGGGTATATTGTCCGAATGTCGCCAGGAACCGGTCGATATTCACTCCAAGTGGGAAAATATGGGCACCATGTTAAAGTTAATAAACGCTATAGGTGGGGTGCATTGACGTGCGAACGTGCATTCGACAGAATCAAGGATGAAAGATGAAAGTCACTGAAAGGGTTAGCCAGCTGTAGGACTCGAACCCACATCTTCTGAATTGCCGGTCCAGGGCTCTACCAATTGAGCTAAGCTAACACGCCTTCTCAGCGACTTCTAGGGTGCGTCATCTGAAGGGACAAGCCAGCCACTCTCTCTCACTCATCAACATTTCACTCTTACATTTTTGCTCACTCATACACACATTCATACGACGGGATCGACACAGGCGGCAACTGTTGAACATGAAAGAACTGATGTTCTGAGGCTGGAACAACATAGAAGGAACAACTACATACAAAGCCTCAATTTGCCTAAGAAATTAACGATGAAAGATGAAAGTCACTGAAAAGGTTAGCCAGCTGTAGGACTCGAACCCACATCTTCTGGATTGCCGGTCCAGGGCTCTACCAATTGAGCTAAGCTAACACGCCTTCTCAGTGACTTCCAGGGTGCGTCATCTGAAGGGCAATCATCGGCAATCCAGAAGATGTGGGTTCGAATCGTACAGCTGGCTAACCTTTTCAGTGACTTTCATCTTTCATCGTTAATTTCTTAGGCAAATTGAGGCTTTGTATGTATTTGTCCCTTCAATGTTGTTCCAGCCCCAGAACATCAGTTCTTTCATGTTCAACAGTTGCCGCCTGCGTCGATCCCGTCGTATGAATGTGTGTGTGAGTGAGCAAAAATGTAAGAGTGAAAGGAGGATGAGTGTGAGAGAGTGGCTGGTTTGTCCCTTCAGATGACGCATCCTGGAAGTCGCTGAGAAGGCGTGTTAGCTTAGCTCAATTGGTAGAGCCCTGGACCGGCAATCCAGAAGATGTTCACCGTTAATTTCTTAGGCATATTGAGGCTTTGTATGTATTTGTCCCTTCTATGTTGTTCCAGCCTCAGAACATCAGTTCTTTCAGAATCAAGGAGGCTTTGGCAAACGCCACCCTCCTTGCCCATCCTCGCCTAGATGCCCCAACTTGCATGCTGGTAGACGCTTCGGCTACTGCCGTGGGCGCCGTGCCCCAGCAGAAGATGTCTGATGACTCGGATGATTGGACTCCCATCGGTTTCTTTTCACTCAAATTGCGCCCTGCGGAAACACGCTACAGTACGTTTGGACGCGAATTGCTCGCCATATACCTCAGCGTCAAACACTTCCGGCACTTTGTCGACGGCCGTGCCTTTACCATCTTCACGAATCATAAACCCCTCATCTATGCCTTCCGTTCGTCCGGTGCCAACTACACGAGAGCAACGCCACCTTGCCTTTGTGTCGGAGTTCTCGAACGATATACGCCATCTCTCCGGTCTACAAAACTCCGTTGCCGACGCTCTCAGTCGCGTAGACATCGCCGCCGCTACCACCTCTACCTTGTCACTCGACGCATCGCCGATCTGCATCTTCACGATCCCGAGGTGGCCTCTTACCGCTCCTCGCCAACACGTCTTGACCTCAGGAACGTCGCGCTGCCTGGAGCTTCGTCAACCGTCTGGTGTGACGTGTCTACCGGCACACCCCGCCCTTTTCTCCCGCAAACGATCCGCCGTGCTATTTTTGACCAACTCCACGGCGCATCAGCATTAAAGCATCAGTTGGGCTCTCGCCACTAACCGAACAGGTTCTCGTTCTTTAGAGCTCTCAACAGTGGTAATGGTCGGCGCACAGCGAGCTATGCGGTGCACTTCACCGCATAGCACACTGTTCACCAACCATTGCCACGAATGAAAGGAATATCGCTTGTGACTCGAAGAGCGAGGGGGGCGTACGCCTTTTTGTGGCAATTTGGATATATGAAAATTGCCGCAAAAAGGCGTACACCCCCCCCGTCTTCCAATCACAAGCAATAACCCTATCATTAGTAACATATTATCACAGCAAACATTGAAGAGGTTAGAGGAAATATGAAATTTCCGAATCCCCCTCCCTTTCCTTATTTCTTCTTTTCTTTTTTCGCTGAAAACGGTTTTTTCTGCCGAAAAACTAACATGGTAGAATTTTTTGGGGGGCGATATTGGTGCGTTCTATGAAGGAAGTGCGGTGGAAGAGTCTCTTCCGCAATCCTCCTTCTTCTCGGCTTTGCCTTCTGCTTATTATGCCTCCTCCAACTATATGCAGCTCTCAGACCTCAGTGGTCACATCACTGGTGCTGCGCAATACCCGCCGCCAGGAGTGTGGTGCGTGCCGGTCGCACAAAGCAGAGTTGGCAGCAAGGTCGTGCCCGCGTCGTTCGAATGTTCCAATGTTGAGGCACTTCGCTTATCTTCGTACACCGGCATTTCTTCGTGAAGTGGTACCACAATAACACTGCTCTTTCTGTGTGAAATGTTTTGCTACCCTGGCGCTCGCAGGTGTAACATGCGAGTTTAACTCAGTGTCCGATTGCTTCCCGATGTAATCGTCTTCTGCCTGTCGTCTGCGGCCAATGGCGGCAAGCAACTGAAGCACCTACCGCCGTGGCATTCGGGTTTCTGCTGCCATGCATGTTCGCTGAGCTATGAGCTATGCAGACCTCTGGCGATTCTGCGACGTTGTAATATCGCTGTCACTGATGCAAAGTGTCTAGTAGTTGCCTGGCGTTCCGTTGCATGATGGCAGTTGGACAACAAAGCAGGCTCTTTGTGAAGTGTGACTGATTTTAAAGGCTGTCTCCCGTCATTGCTCAATTCGTTTGTACGCATTATAACTGTAAAAGACTGTGTTGCCTCATGTTTTGTTTGATCCGCGTTTGTGTTAGCTTCAAGTTAGGAGGGACAGTACTAAGTTGCCACGGCACCTGTACCTTTGAGAGACTATTCACAAACATCTGAAATCATGCGAACTATTTTGCTTGCGGACGAGGAACCAAGTCCTGCAATGCGGAAAATGCGTAGCATCTCACATCTTACTACTTCAGTTGGGAATGATCATGTCATTGGTTCCCATTATGCCAATCCCTTCAAATGGCTTCCTATTTCTTGTATTGGTGGCCACAAACCATGTCCGATCTCATTAAACCGATTTGAAATGCTTGTTGGTCTTCATCAAATCAAGTGGAAATCAGCTTTTCTCAATGACACCCATTAGACTAATTCCTTGAACTGGTTTCTTATTTCCTGAGTGAGGTCTTTGCCACACAACATGGCGTACACGATGTTTAAATGCAGCTTCCCTGCAAAACTCCCAATTACCTGAATGAGAAATACTCGGCTTATACGCATTGAATGAATTGGTCGTATTACTTGTTGAACATCATTGAAATTCTGGGAAGAATTCATTGAGATCATGCGTTCCCAGCAAGGTGTTGTTAACACTATACACCTGTTCTGCTTGTGACGTGCGCACCAAAATTGTCTGGTGCGACACCAGGGTGATTCTAGTGCTGTCCGGTTCTCCTGATGTGCGCGCTAGACTGATAAGTTGCCTTTGATGTGCACATCACAGTGGCCTACTGTTGCACTACACTTGCGGTGTGGGGTAGTTAGTAGCGGTACATCATAAAACGTATGACGTAGCACATTCCAATAAACTTTCCTTCCTTTTTAGAAACCTTGTGCATTAGTGAACCAGTTGCACTACACTTGCGGTGTGGGGTAGTTGGTAGCGGTACATCATAAAACGTATGACGTAGCACATTCCAATAAACTTTCCTTCCTTTTTAGAAACCTTGTGCATTAGTGAACGTCTTTAGTTGTAAGTAAGCAGTTGTCCTGTGAAGTTCTCCCGTGTTTTCGTCTCTTGTGCTGCTTTTATGACGTATCCACTGGTGCACTTGAACGATCCTGGTGCCTATGCCTGATGTGTGCACCAGACTGACGTAGTGTTCTAATGTGACCGTTACAGCCCAGTAAACCAGAAATATCCTAGGTACGTCCCACAAAGGCCGCACACGTCGCACATATCCGCCACGCCTATGCGATGTTACCTGTACGTCCACAATGTGACTTCGAAAAGTGTCTTACTTTGTATATCCCTGGGACATCTGGTAGATGTAAAAAGAAGAGAGCAATCGCGCGTTATTTTTTGGAGACACCTACGACGCGTGACCGTTAGTGGCATGACGTAAGCAAACGGGGAAACTTTTGGGGTTTACTACGTTATTTACCAAGTAATCACACTATAGGCGGTAGCTTGAGTTAAAAACACGATAGCTGCTAGGATGGGGTGGCAGGAACGTTCGCAGGTATAAGCTGACATATGGTTTGCAGACTCACAAATTAACTGTAAAGACGTTGTCACCGTTGCAAATGTGATACGCCACGCTACACTTTACGAACGTACTCCAACACTTTGTATTTCAGTATATGCTGGCTCTGGTGTTTCTTGAAATCCGCGTACGCGGTGGAGGGGCCAAAAAGGGAGCCTGCGTCTGATATGGTGAAAGGCGAGAGCACATTTATTAACCTGTGGTCTGCATTGGTCTTGGATTATGGCCTAAAGGTCGCTGTGCACCCCTCCACAAGCGGGGTGTGCTGCCAAAAGTAGAAGCCTTTTTGTTTAATAACTGTGTGCAGCATTTATTTGCTACAGAAATCAATCAATCAACTTCAATCTACTATCAATTTCAAATTGATTCAACGCAAAAATAGCATAAATTTTAAAATATCCCCTGAACATCCAAATATCCAAAATAGATGTCTATGCGAGGGTTCTGGGATGTGAAAACAGTAGGAATCTGGCAGTCGCATGGATGTACTTTCTACGTAAACGGGCTCTCTGTGAAGCTCTCATGGATATCCTAACATCCAATTTGCGATATCGCCAGGATGTACCTGGGATATATACTGTTTACTGGTAGTGGTCTGGCATGGTTTACAGAAACCAGACACAGACTACAGAGAATGTGCAGTATGCATTGTTACCATAAACCACAATTTACAATTATCACAAATAACCGCGAGCTCAAGTTATTTTTCCTTAATAACAATTGTCTTCGCAAATAACTCCCTCTACAGTATTGAAATCGACACGTCTTCGCAATCTTCACTCAAGTTTAAAGCTTTACGCTCTTCGAGTGCCATCAACATTAGAGGCTGATTTCGACTTCATTCATCCAGCCTTGTCGAAGTTGCTAGGTTTGCGTTCCGTCCTGCTTTTCAAGATTAAAACCGTGCACAAACGTAAGCATCTTTGAATATGCGTTTCTGAAGTTCTCTATACGTGTGTTATCTTGCTTTCCAAACTGTGCATGATCGGAAGCACGATAATATACAAGCTGCATTTGGGCGCAGATGTGACGGCTGGTCGTTGGTGTGGTGTATTTGTGTGTGCGTCTCGTCCGGCTTCATGTGGACTGCGATTAGTCATTGAATATCGACTGCAAGAAGAGAGGGTGGAAAAGTTAGCTGAAGGGTCCATCAAGTATGTTTTTCTAAGTTATAATTACTTTTTCCGAGTTAGTCTGACAAAGTTACAATGAACCAGTTTCTCAAGAGGTTACTGGAGCTCAAAAGCAGCGAGTGAAGTCAAAAGTTACCGCAAAAGGTAGCTTGTTACAGTAACCAGTTACCCCCAACGCTGCTAAGTAGTACGTACGTAGAGATGAATTGATTATTTTTTCTACTTAGTGTATGCTTTTGGTACAGTAAGCAATATTTACTTGAACAAGATGTGCATTTCTACGCATTATTTTCGGTCATGCATTCAGTGGTCCCAGCTACAAAGTGGCCGGGTTCGAGACCACTTAGAAGAAGGGATCACAAGTTCCACTTCAGGTGGACCCTTCATGAAAGTGGTTCCACTTTCCACTGGTCCCACATTCAAAGTGGGACCTGTCCAATAAACCACCCTGAAATGGTACCACTTCATATTTTAGCTATGTTGTATTGACATCTGCAGATGAAATAACAGTGCACCATTTTGCACTTTTATATTATGGTACGCATGCTTCTCCTAAATATGTACCATCAATGGTAGCCATAATATACGCAGTTTTATTACACGCTTTTGTCTATTTCTATTTCTGGCGGTGTTCAGTATACTGTATTGTCAACAATTAACAGCCTGCCGCTCTCCTCGATTTTCTCCGAGTCTCAGGACCCGTGAACTGCATGTAACGTTGTCCTAGTGTTTATTTTCTTTCTTTCTTTCCTTTTTCTTTTTTGTTTTTTTGTTTTCCCCGTTTTTCTTTTTTCCTTCCTTTTTTCGATTCCCCCGTTTTTCTTTTTTTTCCTTCCTTTTCTTTTTTGATTCCCCTTATTGTTTTTTAATTTCTCCTTCCCTTTCTTTTTCGCTTGCCCCTTTTCTTTCCCTTTTTTTCGGAATAGCAAGCCGCCTCTATGTTTGGCTAACGTTGCCTTTCTTTATTCTCAATAAACATATCCGCCCCCCTGGTAACAGCCGGGATTCCTTTGCAGTAGACAACTTTTGATGTCTAAATCTAATTAGCACCCAAGCCAAACATGTTTCAGCCTCGTGAGTGGGTTGAGGAACCAAGTACCTTGTGGGATCGAATGCACGCGACAGCATAATGTGGAACACTAGAGCATCAGAAGGCACCAGGGATCCTGGCGTGCAGCACCAGAGCACACTGCGCTTTGAGACACATGTTAGACACAGCTCAAAAACATTTTTTTCATGACATTACCGTAATAGTGCTTGTTCTGGTGTCAGCAGATATGAGGGCTGACCGTGATGCCTTGATCACTATGAAGTAGATGTTTCATTTTAGAAACTTAGGAAGAACTTGAAGAGAAACAGGATAAGAAGTGTTTAAAGATTCCAAACGTGTGGTGAAGAGGAAGGGAGTACATGTCGCGGCCTGCATGGAGAACAGAGGTGACATCTTCTCTGAGAAGGTACAAGATGTGAGGCGGTCAACAAAACTCCATGCGCCCTGTGGTCCGTGAGTGCAGCGCACTGTCAACACAGGCATATGCCTATAGTCTCTAGACACAGTTAGTGATCACGGAGATGTGCTCGGTGTACGCTTTTAGCAGAATAAACAACCTTCACTTGGGTAGTATAGAGCCGTTACGCACAACAGACACTTTTTTCTAATCCAGTTGTAGGAATTTCTAATCCACCACCCATTTCTAATCCAGTTCAAGCCAGGTCTAATCCAGGCTCCACAACTTCATGGTGATCCATCCAATTTCTATGTGATTGGCTACCCTTCATTGCCACATCTGTTCACTCGCTCATAAACACCAAAATTATCTATTCTATTCAATTCTAAGTCGGCTCATAGGCTTCCAAATCGCTCTTTTTTCTAATCCAGTTCTAGGAATTTCTAACCCACCACCCATTTCTAATCCAGGTCAAGCCACTTCTAAGCCCTCTAGTTGGTTGGTCACAGCTCCACCCCTTCATGGTGATCCATTCAATTTCTGCATGATTGGCTACCATTCATTGCCACAACATCTGCTCACTCGCTCGTAGACACCAAAATGATCTATTCTATTCAATTCTAAGTCGGCTCATAGGTTTCCAAATCGCTCACCTGTCTATTGGTCCAGGGGTGGTCACTTTCATTCATTTCTAAAACCTAGTGATTGGCTCAGGATCCTATTGGCTGCCTCCCATACATGTTCGATAGACTCATTGGTCATTCCTACTCACAGGTTACTCGGTCACACGCTTTCAACTGCATATTGCATCATAATTCCAGCTGCATAATAGACAACCACTCATTGATCAATCCCATTCATTTCTAGGCCAGCTCACAGTTCCCCCAAATTGTTTATTGATCCGGGAGGCCTTCTTTTTTAGCCTGAGCGACTCTTGGCAGTGGTTGGGACACAAAAGCATGGTAAATAGTTTTCAATGTTTATTGAGTACATCATGGCAGTCTCGGAGATATTGTCGTTCTCCCTGGGGATACATCCATGCACGGCGTACATCTCCGCTCGCATCCATGGCATTTTTCGCATAAGAACCATGTGGATCACCCAGGCACTCGTCCTTCTCTGTCCATGACCCAGAGGCAAACCGCAGGAGAGAACAGTATGTGACAGAAGCGTTGATTCCCTTCCTGCACATCTTCTGAAGAAATGAAAGAACATTATGAGCTTCACTATTTATATAATCCATTTGAACTTACTATATTCACAGCTTCCGTAAGGGTAGGATTCGATGTCATTGCAGAGGTATCGCTTCTCGTCATATGCCATCAGACTTCTTTTGACGTTTTTGATGGTGTACATGCACTGTTTCTTTCCAACGATCGATACTTGCTCGTTCGATACGCTCGTGTGATTGAACAAGGTATTGTAGTATGTCTTATGGAGGATTTGCTTGCGTACGATATTTTTCTTTACCCCTTTAGCTCTTGCAATTTGCTTTTCTCCAGCTAGTTTGATGGAGTACATTTTAGCTTTCAAGCATATTACTTCTTCGATAGGTACACTACCAGTTTCGCTTTTGAATGCCCCAAGTCTTCCACGATTCTTTTCACTGTACAGTGGATGATCCCGATCAAAGTAAGACAGATCTAAGTGGTCGTCGGCGATCGCTCGTAACTGATCTTCGTAGTCCTTGCAGAATAGGCCGAGGATCAAAGAATCCATGTCAAAGTAGCAGGTAATCACCGGACAAGTGAGCTTGCTCAGCAAGGTTTCATAGTAGAAGGAGTACATGGTTAATTTACTGAGTTCTAAAATCGTAAACCCAATCTGGAGCAGGAAATCGCATCGCACTTTTCTTTTGTGCATTTCATACATGACACAATCCGGGGACAAAATTTCCATCCGCACGCATTCTGCCCAACTCCCGAGGCGACTCGCCGTCTCCTCATCGAAGGCTACTCGAATGTCCCGCATGTTAAATTTATTTATTGAATTGAATTGAATTGAATTTATTCAAGAGATGGGAATGTAACTTACACTGGCTATGTACAAGGGATGGCCTAAAAGCAGCAAGACTGCTGCTTGACGAGGGCACACCCCCAAGAGGATACTCGGCATAACGGCAGTAAAGTACTACATACAAGCAATACACACGTGACGACAATACACAATATGATTCGTGCAATGTAACTTTGAGCAAAAAATATTAATTGAAAAAAAAAAGAAGAAACCCAAGAATATACAACATGAACAACAAGTGAGTCAAAGTACAAATGGAAACCATAGACTCTAAGCAGGTGAAGTCAGGTGACAAACATAGATCGCAGATCTTTCAATGAGAAGCTGTGTATGTCTAGCCCATGCAGAGTATATTTGTTAAGAAGCGACGAGATATGATACGATACAGTTTGGTCACCATAGGTTGTACGCGATCGAGGCACTTGCCAAAGCTGGGCCTGTCGAGTTTTTTGGGTAAGATTTTGTTTTAGTTTGAACAGTGATAAGATTAACTGGTTATCATGTCTAACTGCAGTGAGGTAGGCTTTGAAAAGATGATAATCATAGTAATGGTCTATTTTAATGATATGGAGGCTACGGAAGATGTCAGCAGTATGCGAAAGAGCTGGTACACAAGCAATATGCCGTATTGCACGTTTTTGCTGTAGGAGAAGAGTAGTTAGGTTTTGTTGTGTTGTCGTGCCCCATACGAGATGACAATAGTTGAAGTGAGACATGATTAGGGAATTAAATATCAATAACTTAACAGACTTGGGTAATAAGTATCTGTGCCTACTCAAGATTCCTATCGCTTTGCTTATCTTTCCCTTTAGATAGCTTACATGGGCATCCCAGGAGAGGTGTTCGGAGAAAAACACTCCCAGTATCTTTACAGTTTTGACTATTTCAATAGCCTCATCTCCCAGGGAAATGTTAAGCGAGTGGTGTTCTGGCTTATTTCTCCGCCTGTAAAGTATCGCCTTTGTTTTAGCCGCATTTATGATTAAACGATTTTTTGCGCACCAAGTGCCGATATCTGCCAGGGCTCTGTTCGCCTTCCTAATAAGGTCGTCAATTACATTCCCCGAGAAAAATAAGGTAGTGTCATCGGCGTAGATGAAAAATTGCCCAAGTTCAGTGACTGTGGTAATGTCATTCACATACGTGCTAAATAAAAGCGGCCCTAAGCTACTACCCTGGGGTACACCCGCGATTAGCTGTAACATGTCAGAGTGACAGTTATTATTATACACATATTGGTATCTGTTTTCCAGGTAGGACCTCAGAAGAGACAGTGCCACCCCACGTACGCCGCAATGTTCGAGTTTTTCTAACAGTATGCCATGGTCTAGAAGGTCAAAGGCCTTTGTAAAATCAATGTAGATACCTAATGTATAGAACTTATTTTCAAGATTTTGAATGATTAATTCTTTTTTATATAAAAGCGCAGCCTCGGTTGAGTATTTCTTACGAAAACCGAACTGTGAATCTGAAATGACATTATGTATGGAGAAGAACTTCGTTATTCGAGAATGAATTATTTTTCTAGCACTTTGGAGAAAACAGGCAGTATTGATATTGGCCTAAAGTTCCCAAGCTCATCATGTTGTTTACCCGATTTACGTAAAATGATGACTTTGGATATTTTCATTTTTTGCGGGTAGATACCAGTTGAGAGGGAGAGGTTGTATATGTGGGTTAGCACAGGAGCAAGGATGTCAATAACAACCCTAGTAGCACAAAACGTTTTATAAACGTCCAGGAAAGGTCTAGTCACAACCATATTTTCATCTAGGAGACGTCTTCAATCTGATCTACATAACGTTTTCTACCCGCGGATAAGTTGATGCTTCCCCGAGTCTTGAAGACGTGTTTGTGGCCGTCTTGAAGACGTTCAAAAAATGTTTAGAACACTAATTTGAATGTGAGAAAATTGATCCCTGTTGATACCCACCGGGTACAGTTTTCCGGAGATCTGCCTCTTTTTTTTTATTTTTCAACTTCAGCTACCGTCACCACACGTTCCATTTTCTGTTTCTCCAAGCAGAACTGCAAGCAACACTGCCACGTGTCGTTTCAGCGAAAATCGAAGATGCGGTTCACAAAGGTGGACCACGTTAGCAAAGGTGCTCCTACCGTAAGAACAGCAGGCTTCCTCCACGGCGTTACACGTGGGGGAACCAGAGCGTAGAGGTGGTCTAGTCCCTTGCAAAGGGAAAACAGATACTATACATTGCTTGTCTTAGAAACTCCCGTAAACTCGATAGCCGTGCTCGCCTTTGAGTCAAAATAGAGGGTGAGGTGTCTAAGTTTATTTCAGTTATGCACAGAAACAACACTGAAGTGGGAAATTTCTGGGAGTATTAACTCACTGTCAACTCAACGCCTGTGTTTCCTACTGATTTTGGTTTGAGGCAGTCAGTAGGTCCACCGAAAGTAAACTTATTCAGTGTACACAAATCGTCCTCGTCTAAGATACGTCTTGAACACAGTTGGCGAAGACGTATTATAGATGGAAAGTTGGCACGTCTAGCAAACATGAACGGAAGATATTTACAGGATGTCTTCCTTAATGATACCTCTTCAACAGAGATGTCGAAGACGTATTATAAACGGAAACTCGGTACTTCTTGCAAACGTGAACGGAAGACGTTTACGGGAGGTCTTCCTTTAGGATATCCCTTCAACAGAGATGCCGAAGACGTATTATAAACGTTAAATCGGCGCGTCTTATAAACATACTATAAATTACGGCATCTAGACGTCGCGTTGACGTCCTGATCGTCTTCTATCCTAATTTGACCAAATAAAGACGTTTCTGCGACGTTTTGTGCTACTAGGGAAATTTAACAGGACCAATTTGGAAGGATTCGTAATCAGATGCCTTACTGTTTTTACTATTCATGAATAGTGTAAAGACCTCACTTTCAGTCGTTGGCTCAAGGAAGACGGAGTCCATATTCCTCGGGGTAGTTCTGTAATAGTTTGTGCCAGAAAGAGATGGGGCGGAATATTGCCTGGAAACATTTACAAAGTGTTGATTGAATTCTGTGCATAGGCTCTCACCAGTTAAGGTTACGCCACCAACGCTTACGTGAGTAACCTCACGACGATCTATTTTTGTGATGTTTCTTATTGCTTTCCATGTAGCTGCTGAGTCATGTGCATTTGGAAATAAGTCCCTGAAATAGATCGCCTTTGTACGTTTGACGCATGCTGCGACGCGATTACGAAAGCTCTTAAAAGTTTTAAAGACATTGCTGTCCCTAGAACTAAGAAACTCATGATAGAGTTTATTTTCTTCTGCAATAAGTTTCAGTAATGCTCGGGTCACCCAGGGTTTGCGTACGCGGCGGTTTATTTTTTTAGCCCTAACTGGAAAGTTAGCATCATAAATACGTTTAAACAGGCAGAGGAATTCGTCATAGGCTTCGTTCACACATTGCTTCGTGGTGACGAAAGACCAGTCGACGCTCTGGATATCATTTCGAAATTTCCCAAGCGATTCGGCAGTAATTAATTGTGAAGTGTAGTAAACAGGCATCTCCCTGCGTCTGTACGCGGGCGCAACAAATGCATAAATCGGAAGATGGTCACCAATGTCGCATGAGAGGGCACCAGCAACTATATCAGATTCGTTCTTGTTAGTAATGAAGACATCAATCAGTGTGGATGTACAAACAGTGATTTTAAAAGCGTTTCTTTAGAAGCGATTCTTTAAAAGCATTCTTCCGAATACCGCATTATTTGAGAGTTTATAGAAATTTTTTTCGAATGTCGTGCCCGAGGCAACGCGTCTGGCAACATTGTCCTCGATGTAGGGACGCAGGAATGGTGCCTGGTGAAATTTTAGAATTCGGTGAATTTTCGTCACCCTCATGCCCAATCTACAATAGAGTGCGAGCAACGCGTAATGAACGACGTACTCGACCTTGTCCTTGCACGTGAGCAACAGCTTTTTGCTGTTAGCAGGCTGATACATTAATTCTTCGAGAAGCCCTCGCTGGAACGGCGAGAGCCATTCCTTTGGGACGACTGCCTTCTCGGGAGCCAGGGGGAAGTACCTTGTTAGAGCGTGGATAGATTTTGGATACTCCAAGCCACATACGGACACATACCCCACCTCCGAATCCGTGAGGTGACGCATAAAATCCACGGAGCTAAAATCCTCGACCCATTCGAAATCACTAACAGGGAGGTGCTTTATCATACTAAATCCGTAAAGATTGTTGCAATCTATGTATGATATGTACACGTCCTCTATATCAGGATCATAACCACTACACAAAGGGTTATTCGCACGTAAATGACGCCTGCTCGCCTGACAGAGCACACCTCTAACGCCCGATTCGAGGGTTCTGTACATTTCCTCATCGATAATCAATTCCAATTTTGCATTCGTATAATTTAATGCACATTGCCACGAATAGGATGCGAGAGAAACGCAATGAAGCAATTCCAATCCGCTTGCGCTGTAGCACAGGCGTCGGAAGTGCTGGATTATGTCTGCATGTAATAGGGCATCCGTTTTCAGGTACAATGTGTTATAATCCCGTAAACTGGAGCACCCAAAATGTTCAAATACATGCACAGCGTACTGGTAGTCCTCGTCGCTTACATCTTCCCCAGTTAGATCATTTTGAAAAGCAGATTTTTCTGGGAGTCTCAACTCGTCGTACACTGCAAAAGAACTAAGGTAACTGTAAGGGAACACACCTTTACGAAGCAAAATTTTGTAGTCATCTCCAAATACCTGCTTCAAGCATTGGAACGCCTCTGCACCCCCCATGGATTTGACGGTTTCCACAAGCTCCCCAAGTGACGAATTTAGGCACTGCATGGTATCTCTGAAGAGGAAGGTACCAATTTCGAACGAACGAATTTTTTCCATGGAGCTGGCCACAATGAAGGGAGGTCGCTTACACCCGAGAACGTGAAATTCCCGTAACAGTCCAGCCAGATCATAAGACAAATTGTGGACCATGATCGGCAATTTTTCTCTGGTAGTGCACGCGACGTTACAGGGGTTGCACAGTGTCGCGATGTAATTTGTCTCACCCGCAGTACACTACAATACAATGCTTCGAATACAGTACAATGCTTCGAATGATCATGATGCCGGACACGAGGTAGGTCCTTTGCGAATTCCCATTTACAGTATGCACAGTGGGTGGCAGCTCTGTGCTTGGCCTGTTGTTCATCGCTCAACACCATTGCAGCGGGGCAGGCGTTCAAAGCAATCATTTCATCACGCATTTCCATGAGCGCCTTCACACACTGCTTTGCCGCATCTTCTCCATGGTGTGTTCTAATGCGCATCACCTTTGAGTCATAGGTACGCACGAGCACAGCACAGAAGCTAGAGGTAATGTGACGTTGCATGCCAACACCACTGGGTGCGAGTACACTCTCAGTGTCCAATGCAACGACGTAGTTGTACTGCTGCATGTACTGCTGCATGCATGAGGGCTAATCGGTAGCTTACATTGGGGACGGCCAATCAGAGCGTTAGGAAAGTCTGGAAGGGTGATCAGTAGGCTTTGGCTTAGACGTCTGAATCAGTAGGCTTAGAGTGGACCAATCAGCATGAAGTGGGCGGAAAGTTGCACGCCACATGGTAAGTTTGAGCATCTGAGATAAAGCCGCAGCGGGGCCGCTGCCATCTTGCGGGCGCTAATGAAGGCTATGTTCAGCGGGCCAATCAGTGGGCTTAGAACGGGCCAATAGGTAGGCTTAAATTGGGGACGGCCAATCTGAGGGCTTAGAAAGTCTGGAAAATGTGGAGAGTGATCAGTAGGCTTAGAATGGACCAATCAGCGGAGCCGGTAATTAGCATAAAGAGGCGGAGCTGTGCTCAGCGATACACAGGCACCAATCACCGTGAAGTGGGCGGAGCCAAGTAATTAGCATAAAGCAGCGGAGCTACAGTCAACCAATCAATGATCAGTAGGCTTAGCACGGGCCATTCAGTGTGAACTGGGCGGAGCCAAGCCAACTAATTAGCATAAAGGAGCGGAGCTACGGTCAGCCAATCAAAGATCAGTAGGCTTAGCATGGGCCAATCAACGTAAAGTGGGCGGAGCTAATGGCGGCCAATCAGATGGCTTTGGATTTGGCTTGTGTTGGATTAGAATTGGATTGTGTTGGCTTAGAACTGGATTATGGCTTAGAATTGGATTAAAAGTGGATTAGAATTGGATTGGAATTGGATTAGAGAAAACTCTTGGCTATAAGACACATTTCTATACTACTAACGTATACACCTACCCGCTCCTAATACTTTTTTGATGCCGTGTTAGCGCCGCCAAGCAACTGTGGCTAGGAGCAACGCCACTCCTAATTGAAAGAGCAATTGTGAAGTGAAAACGTTTTACAGAAACTGGTTAAGGTGAGCTCGACGAGGCAAAAATTATAACAAGTAAATGAATATATTTTAGAAAGAAAATTGAGGTGAGGTGAGGTGAGGAAGATACTTTACAATGAAGGTTGAGGTGAGATGAGGAAAATACATCAGAAAGAAGGTTGAGGTGAGGTGAGGTGAGGAAAATAAATTTAAAAGGAGGTTGAGGTGAGGTCAGGTGAGGAACTAAGTCTCCCCAAGAATGAGGTGAGGTGAGGAAAAACATCTGTGACGAAAAATGAGGTGAGGGCAAAGATCGTGAGGGCATTTGCCCACCTCTGGTGGCAGCTCTGTGCCATGCTCATTGCTCATCATTCAGCACGATTTGGGCGGGGCAGGCATTCAAGGCGATCATTTCGTCCCGCATTTCTATTAAAGCTTTCACGCACTGCCTCGCGGAGTCTTCACTGTGGTGCATCCTGATGCGCATCACCTTCGAGTCGTGAGTGCGCACGAGCACGGCACAGAAGCTAGAGGTGACGTGACGCTGCATGCCAACACCACTGGGTGCGAGTACACTCTCAGTGTCCAACGCAACCACATAGTTGTACTGCTGCATGTACTGTATTTTAGTAAACTCTACAAAATTTTTTCCCGGCTCGCAAAATTCCAACAGGATTTCGTTCACGTCCGTGCAAAGGCGTCGATGTTTCGCCATGCGCTCTTCCTTCACGAAAGAGCGTGTGCAGCGTTCGCATATGAAATGGTTAGTTCTTGTTGTCAACAAGCGTTCAAGGGACTTAATTCCAAAAAAGTGGTCATCTACTTCCAACAAGTGAATTTTCTTTTCCCATTCTAGTTTTGGGGTCGCGACACATGTACTCCCTGATCGACGTACGCGTACACGTACACGGAAATCTTGTTTTGGTTTTCGAATTTGTCAAGATCAGAGAAGGATACAGGGAAGTGACTAGGCCACCAGTACTCTGTTGCATAATTTTCATATTTTTTCCATCGGTTCCTTTCCTGCGGGTGCAAGAGGGCGAGGGTATTGTATTTAAAGCACTCGCCCTCCTTACGCTCTAGTAAAGGGACATTCGTTAGGACATTCCTACGACTATCCAAATTAGTTGGAAGTACGCCAATGCGCCCGAATTTTTTAGTTTTCACAGAGGAAATACACATTTGAACTTTTTGGACGTCAGTGGATACAAACCCACAACCCTCGCGCTGGTAATTTTCAATGCGCCCGGTGGACTCCTGAATCACGTCCATCAAAGTATTTGCGATAGCTCTGTCGCTGTGGACTTCGCGAGCAAGCGCCATAAAATGAGCTATGTGTGCGGTTATATCCCCTCGATTTTCTTTCATCATTAGAACGTCAGAACAAATGCAAAATCTAAAGGGTATTCTTTGTGCACGCAAAATAGCAATTATATTGTGGAGGTGGTTCATTAAATATTCCCCTTCAGTCCCCTACTCCCTGATCGTGAACAGATGCCAATAGCACAAACGCTTTGACGATACCTCGAAATGCACTATCAGTTTGAAAGAAAGGCAGGAAGGAAATGTCCACATAGGGATGTGATCGCTCGACGTGAGCATGCAATGTGCCAGGTGAAATGTCTGGAGAACATGGTGAATTCTCTTCCAATGGCTCATCATCCCTGATATCATGAGGATCAAAAAAGCAGAACAAGCATCTAGGCACTGAAAAAAAATAAGAAACACTAAGAAAACGTGCACCACAGAGCGTGGATGAAAAATACTTACTTTTGAAGCGAGCTCCGCACACTCCCGAAGCGATGCGAAGACTGCTGCCTCTTTACACATCCTCCCCACTTATATAGCGGCGACCTCGCTGCATGCCCCTGGTGCGAGGAGTCGTCATAGCCTAAAAATAACTCGCTCTGCATGTTCAAGGTCGCAGCTTGCCCGTGGCTTCACGTAATGCTCCGTCCGCCTACACCATTGCTGCACCTCAGCGCAAAGTTCGCGCTCTCATCACATGTCATTCCGAATATGCAAGTCGCTTCCATGAGCATGCACACAACCATCCCTTTTTGTTCACAGTGGCTATGGAATTTCAATAATATTAATTAAATGAAACAAATTACAGTGAAATGCAGATTCATCTCGGACAGGAATTTCTACCCTCAGCGTTAAACCCTCAGATACCAGCATTTCTGCCCGAATAGCAAAATAGCTATGACTTCAAAAATTAAAGCTAACAAACTACCATCAACTGACAAAACACCCATTTCTCCTATCAGATAATTATTGCATAATGCTACATACAGTCGCATTGTCCCCGCATAAAGAAACCACAGGACAAGGATACACAAATTCACTTAAGCGATGAGGGAAAAGGCTTAAAGGGGCCGTAAACAGGTACACAAGTGGCCCATTTCTTTGTGTTATATTATTGAAACTTAGGCAGTGAAAACTCCTTGCAATTACTAACGCTCAAAAGCGAAAGGCGCTTGCATACGAATGAAATATTCACTGCACTCTTTCGCATTGTAGCTCCGCCCCACGCTCTAACTTTACGTCGTTTTGACGTAGCGCTTTGCTCACCAATTACGGTCGAGTGTTCCACGTATGATTTTATTTCAAATGCGGAATTGGACTAGATGAACGTGAATCCTCTTCTGTTCAAAATCTAAACAGTTACATCCTCTAAGTGAAAAAGAAATGCGTTTAATTTATGTATCATACGCGCACTACGTTTTCTGGGCAGTAGCAGGCAGCACACCACGAGCGCGAATGAATATCCGGGACTACAGTTCCGGAATCTTAGGTAGGTGTAGCCCGCCATAGTAGGTGCGCGATGGGACATCTTCGTCATCTTCGAATGGTTCCGTCACCTGGCCTGCCGTACTTCGGCTTGAGCCACGCGGCATCGCGTCACCAGCTCGCGTGGAACAGTGGTTAGTGTGTTGGCCATGTCATCTCGTGACTGGGAGGAACCCGGGTTCGAATGGCGTCATGTGACAGCAGCCCAACTGTTGACGTTTGCGACAGCCGGATATGTTGAATATGCCATGACGTTGAATTTCGGAACCACGGAGCGCAAAATGTAGTTCCACACAAACAAACTGAGCGCTCTGACTCACAGCTGATAATGAAGTATGTTTATTGGCTGGTAATTTGAAACGTCATGTGCGCAGCTCGGCCCCCCGATTGGACGGCAAAACGCTACGTAGCCATGTGACGTATGCGTGGTGGAGAGAGGCTCGCTGGTTACTCATCTTTGAAAGCAGTTATATGGGTCACCGAGCTGGCACGGGCCAGACAAAATGTATATTTGGGTATTATGATCTGCGGTCTTTCATAGGGTATCATTATTTCTGAAATGTTTGGTGGCCTGTTTACGGCCCCTTTAAGACCACAGGAATAATCGCAGAGTCACCACACATCGCTACGCGGCTAGCACAAGATAACAACAAGATACTAGCGGCGGGTAAAATCGTAACACTGCTAAACAAGTCCCAACATGCCATGATGACGTCACAAACCAAGAAAAAAGCACACACGCGCGCGCACACAGCAGCTCAGGAATGCACAAGGAGAGGTGCTTTATTGGAATTTTTACTCCTGGCTCAGACACCAACATTTCTGCTCAAATACCCATAACTGCAAGATTAAGCACTGCTTACTTCATCGAGCACCCAACAAAATCTAACAAACAAACAAACAAACAAAAACAAACAAACCCACTTTCCGTGATAGAACACTATTCAGCTTTACCAAGTGATTTTCTTCTGCTTTAGCAGTGAAAGAAGAAAAGAGCCATGAAAAATTACACGTACTTCTGCTTAAATAGCTATAACTGAAAAAAAAAACGAAGCACATGCTAATAAACGGAGAAAAAGGCACCCATTTCTGCTATCAGATAATTATTGCATAATGCTACATCTACAGTCACGTTGTCTCTGTGTAGAGAAAGCAGAAAAAGGGAATTGGGAAAACCACTTCTACTCGCGCAGCATAATACGATATACGCTAATTTTTTTTACGGGCTAAAATTGCAATAACGAGCCACTGCTAAGCAAGTACAACAACCCTTATTTTTAAACCAACCATTTTATGCAGTACCACATAAATTTATCACTCGAGTCACACGAAAAGGCATACACAATGTACTTACTGGTTAAGTGGGGTCGCAGTCGCACACACAACACAGACACAACGAGCAACAGTGAAAAATAAGAAATTACACGCACTTCTGCTCGAATAGCAAAGTGTCAAGCATGACAAAACACATCTTCTACCACCAGAAAATTATTAAACAGAATAATACAATATTCGCAAAAATTAAGCCTGTGTGACAAACACACAACCTGAGGAACACACCCATTCACATCTGCTTTCTGAATTTGTTATACAGGTGTGAGCGATTCGATAAGAATATAAAGCACGCTGCTTGGAGAAAGCATATATCATGTGTAGCTCAGTCTACTCTATTGAAAATGCGATAAACCTTATTTTTCAAACAAAAAAAATCGCAGTCGGCATAATATACGGCAATATAGGCAATATCACTGAAGTCAAACACATTGAACTGACTTGTCAAGTGGGGTCCCAGCTGCACAAACGCGCACGCACACTCACACATTTTTAGTGCCTCACAACGAGCAAAAACCCGAGGTCTATTCACAGCCACATAAATTCATATTATTCCTCACGTCAATAATTATCCAACCATCGTCAAAACGGGGAACACGCATATGCCAATGCGAAACAATAGGCCTTCCCGCCGGATGTAATACGATATCGCCAGTCGACCGTCCCAAAGCAAAAAAGAAACACAGCATCTCAGGAATGCATGCCGCCTATACATCCAAGAACAGCGTGCAGCAATTATAACACAGAATGAGATTCATTTATTTGTACTTTTGTTTGCTTGCATATAAATATTTCACAAGAAATATTACAGAGTGCAAAAGGAGAACAGCATTCGCTACACCCTGTAGCTCTTATCATTTTTAAACAAACCAGTTTTCATAACCACACTACCATTCACTAAATAGGGGAATGATTCAAATAAGATAAAATATAATTCCATCATCATTGATTGCAAACTTCACGCAAGAATAAGCAACTGCTGCGCGTCGTATTTTTCTACAGCAAATCTCGCCGTGTTAAACACCAACAGCAACGAAGAGTAGGCAATTTTGTATTTATTTTTGTCGTTTCCAGCAGCTCATTACTTTGTGCGAGCCATCAAAAATTAAAAATTTCTGATCTGCTGCTGTTAAAGTGATAAAACAGTGTGCCCGCACGGGGAAACGATAACGGAGGGCACGTCATTGCGTGAAGCGTGTCGTAACTGCGTGAACGGGCCAGATGCGGCTCACGTGGGGGCGCGTTTCGAGGGCACTGTTTTATCACTTTAACAGCAGCAGATCAGAAATTTTTAATTTTTGATGGCTCGCACAAAGTAATGAGCTGCTGGAAACGACAAAAATAAATACAAAATTGCCTACTCTTCGTTGCTGTTGGTGTTTAAGACGGCGAGATTTGCTGTAGAAAAATACGACGCGCAGCAGTTGCTTATTCTTGCGTGAAGTTTGCAATCAATGATGATGGAATTATATTTTATCTTATTTGAATCATTCACCTATTTAGTGAATGGTAGTGTGGTTATGAAAACTGGTTTGTTTAAAAATGATAAGAGCTACAGGGTGTAGCGAATACTGTTCTCCTTTTACACTCTGTAATATTTCTTGTGAAATATTTATATGCAAGCAAACAAAAGTACAAATAAATGAATCTCATTCTGTGTTATAATTGCTGCACGCTGTTCTTGGATGTATAGGCGGCATGCATTCCTGAGATGCTGTGTTTCTTTTTTGCTTTGGGACGGTCGACTGGCGATATCGTATTACATCCGGCGGGAAGGCCTATTGTTTCGCATTGGCATATGCGTGTTCCCCGTTTTGACGATGGTTGGATAACTATTGACGTGAGGAATAATATGAATTTATGTGGCTGTGAATAGACCTCGGGTTTTTGCTCGTTGTGAGGCACTAAAAATGTGTGAGTGTGCGTGCGCGTTTGTGCAGCTGGGACCCCACTTGACAAGTAAGTTCAATGTGTTTGACTTCAGTGATATTGCCTATATTGCCGTATATTATGCCGAGTGTGATTTTTTTTTGTTGGAAAAATAAGGTTTATCGCATTTTCAATAGAGTAGACTGAGCTACACATGATATATGCTTTCTCCAAGCAGCGTGCTTTATATTCTTATCGAATCGCTCACGCCTGTATAACAAATTCAGAAAGCAGATGTGAATGGGTGTGTTCCTCAGGTTGTGTGTTTGTCACACAAGCTTAATTTTTGCGAATATTGTATTATTCTGTTTAATAATTTTCTGGTGATAGAAAATGGGTTTTGTCATGCTTGACACTTTGCTATTGGAGCAGAAGTGCGTGTAATTTCTTATTTTTCACTGTCGCTCGTTGTGTCTGTGTTGTGTGTGCAACTGCGACCCCACTTAACCAGTAAGTACATTGTGTATGCCTTTTCGTGTGACTCGAGTGATAAATTTATGTGGTACTGCATAAAATGGTTGGTTTAAAAATAAGGGTTGTTGCACTTGCATAGCAGTGGCTTCTTATTGCAATTTTCGCCCGTACAAAAAATAGCGTATATCGTATTATGCTGCGCGAGTAGAAGTGATTTTCCCAATTCCCTTTTTCTGCTTTCTTTACACAGAGACAACGCGACTGTGGATGTAGCATTATGCAATAATTATCTGATAGCAGAAATGGGTGCCTTTTTCTCCGTTTATTACCATGTGCTTCGTTTTTTTTTCAGTTATAGCTATTTAAGCAGAAGTACGTGTAATTTTTCATGGCTCTTTTCTTCTTTCACTGCTAAAGCTGAAGAAAATCACTTGGTAAAGCTGAATAGTGTTCTATCACGGAAAGTGGGTTTGTTTGTTTTTGTTTGTTTGTTTGTTAGATTTTGTTGGGTGCTCCATGAAGTAAGCAGTACTTAATCTTGCAGTTATGGGTATTTGAGCAGAAATGTTGGTGTCTGAGCCAGGAGTAAAAATTCCAATAAAGCACATCTCCTTGTGCATTCCTGAGCTGCTGTGTGCGCGCGCGTGTGTGCTTTTTTCTTGGTTTGTGACGTCATCATGGCATGTTGGGACTTGTTTAGCAGTGTTACGATTTTACCCGCCGCTAGTATCTTGTTGTTATCTTGCGCTAGCCGCGTAGCGATGTGTGGTGACTCTGCGATTATTCCTGAGGTCTTAAGCCTATTCCCTCATCGCTTAAGTGAATTTGTGTACCCTTGCCCTGTGGTTTCTTTACGCGGGGACAATGCGACTGTATGTAGCATTATGCAATAATTATCTGATAGGAGAAATGGGTGTTTTGTCAGTTGATGGTAGTTTGTTAGCTTTAATTTTTGAAATCATAGCTATTTTGCTATTCGAGCAGAAATGCTGGTATCTGAGGGTTTAACGCTGAGGGTAGAAATTCCTGTCCGAGATGAATCTGCATTTCACTGTAATTTGTTTCATTTAAGTAATATTATTGAAATTCCATAGCCACTGTGAACAAAAAGGTATGGTTGTGTGCATGCTCATGGAAGCGACTTGCATGTCGGAATGACATGTGATGAGAGCGCGAATTTTGCGCTCAGGTACAACAATGGTGTAGGCGGACGGAGCATTACGTGAAGCCAAGGGCAAGCTGCGACCTTGAACATGCAGAGCGAGTTATTTTTAGGCTATGACGACTCCTCGCACCCGTGCATGTTGGGGCATGCACCGAGGTCGCCGCTATATAAGTGGGGAGGATGTGTAAAGAGGCAGCAGTCTTCGCATCGCTTCGGGAGTGTGCGGAGCTCGCTTCAAAAGTAAGTATTTTTCATCCACGCTCTGTGGTGCACGTTTTCTTAGTGTTTCTTCTTTTTTTTTTCAGTGCCTAGATGCTTGTTCTGCTTTTTTGGTCCTCATGATATCAGGGATGATGAGCCATTGGAAGAGAATTCACCATATTCTCCAGACATTTCACCTGGAACATTGCATGCTCACGTCGAGCGATCACATCCCTATGTGGACATTTCCTTTCTGCCTTTCTTTCAAACTGATAGTGCATTTCGAGGTATCGTCAAAGCGTGTGTGCTATTGGCATCTGTTCACGATCAGGGAGTAGAGGACTTGCGACAATATTTAATGAACCACCTCCACAATATAATTGCTATTTTGCGAGCGCAAAGAATACCCTTTAGATTTTGCATTTGTTATGACGTTCTAATGATGAAAGAAAATCGAGGGGATATAACCGCACACATAGCTCATTTTATGGCGCTTGCTCGCGAAGTCCACAGCGACGGAGCTATCGCAAATACTTTGATGGACATGATTCAGGACTCCCGGGCGCATTGAAAATTACCAGCGCGAGGGTAGTGGGTTTGTATCCACTGACGTCCAAAAAGTTCAAATGTGTATTTCCTCTGTGAAAACTAAAAAATTCGGGTGCAATGGGGTACTTCCCACTAATTTGGCTAGTCGTAGGAATGTCCTAACGAATGTTCCTTTACCAGAGCGTAAGGAGGGCGAGTGCTTTAAATACAATACCCTCGCCCTCTTGCACCCGCAGGAAAGGAACCGATGGAAAAAATATGAAAATTATGCAACAGAGTACTGGTGGCCTAGTCACTTCCCTGTATCCTTCTCTGATCTTGACCAATTCGAAAACCAAAACAAGATTGCCGTGTACGCGTACGTCGATCAGGGAGTACATGTGTCGCGACCCCCAAAACTAGAATGGGAAAAGAAAATTCACTTGTTGGAAGTAGATGACCATTTTTTTTTAATTAAGTCCCTCGGACGCTTGTTGACAACAAGAAGTAACCATTTCATATGCGAACGCTGCACACGCTCTTTCGTGAAGGAAGAGAGCATGGCGAAACATCGACGCCGTTGCACGGACGTGAACGAAATCCTGTTGGAATTTTGCGAGCCGGGAAAAAATTTTGTAGAGTTTACTAAAATACAGTACATGCAGCAGTACAACTACGTCGTTGCATTGGACACTGAGAGTGTACTCGCACCCAGTGGTGTTGGCATGCAACGTCACATTAACTCTAGCTTCTGTGCTGTGCTCCTGCGTACCCATGACTCAAAGGTGATGCGCATTAGAACACACCATGGGGAAGATGCGGCAAAGCAGCGTGTGAAGGCGCTCATGGAAATGCGTCATGAAATGATTGCTTTGAACGCCTGCCCCGCTACAATGGTGTTGAGCGATGAACAACAGGCCAAGCACAGAGCTGCCACCCACTGTGCATACTGTAAACGGGAATTCGCAAAAGACCTACCTCGTGTCCGGCATCATGATCATTCGAAGCATTGTACTGCGGGTGAGACAAATTATATCGCGACACCGTGCAACCCCTGTAACGTTGCGTGCACTACCAGAGAAAAATTGCCGATCATGGTCCACAATTTGTCTTATGATCTGGCTGGACTGTTACGGGAATTTCACGTTCTCGGGTGGAAGCGACCTCCCTTCATTGTGACCAGCTCCATGGAAAAAATTCGTTCGTTCGAAATTGGTACCTTCCTCTTCAGAGATACCATGCAGTGCCTAAATTCGTCACTTGGGGAGCTTGTGGAAACCGTCAAATCCATGGGGGGTGCAGAGGCATTCCAATGCTTGAAGCAGGTATTTGGAGAAGACTACAAAATTTTGCTTCGTAAAGGTGTATTCCCTTACAGTTATCTTAGTTCTTTTGCAGTGTACGACGAGTTGAGACTCCCAGAAAAATCCGCTTTTCGAAATGATCTAACTGGGGAAGATGTAAGCGCCGAGGACTACTAGTATGCCGTGCATGTATTTGAACATTTTGGGTGCTCGAGTTTACGGGATTATAACACATTGTACCTGAAAACGGATGCCCTATTACATGCAGACATAATCCAGCACTTCCGACGCCTGTGCTACAGCGCAAGCGGATTGGAATTGCTTCATTGCACTTCTCTCGCGTCCTATTCGTGGCAATGCGCATTAAATTATACGAATGCAAAATTGGAATTGATTATCGATGAGGAAATGTACAGAACCCTCGAATCGGGCGTTACAGGTGTGCTCTGTCAGGCGAGCAGGCGTCATTTACGTGCCAATAACCCCCATGTAGTGGTTATGATCCTGATGTAGAGGACGTGTACATATCATACATAGATTGCAACAATCTTTACGGATTTAGTATGATAAAGCACCTCCCTGTCGGTGATTTCGAATGGGTCGAGGATTTTAGCTCCGTGGATTTTATGCGTCACCCCACGGATTCGGAGGTGGGGTATGTGACTTGGAGTATCCAAAGTCTATCCACGCTCTAACAAGGTACTTCCCCCTGGCTCCTGAGAAGGCAGTTGTCCCAAAGGAATGGCTCTCGTCATTCCAGCGAGGGCTTCTCGAAGAATTAATGTATCAGCCTGCTAACAGCAAAAAGCTGTTGCTCACGTGCAAGGACAAGTTCGAGTACGTCGTTCATTACGCGTTGCTCGCACTCGATTGTAGATTGGGCATGAGGGTGACGAAAATTCACCGAATTCTAAAATTTCACCAGGCACCATTCCTGCGTCCCTACATCGAGGACAATGTTGCCAGACGCGTTGCCTCGGGCACGACATCCGAAAAAAATTTCTATAAACTCTCAAATAATGCGGTATGCGGAAGAACGCTTTTAAATAAATTTAACATGCGGGACATTCGAGTAGCCTTCGATGAGGAGACGGCGAGTCGCCTCGGGAGTCGGGCAGAATGCGTGCGGATGGAAATTTTGTCCCCGGATTGTGTCATGTACGAAATGCGCAAACGAAAAGTGCGGTGCGATTTCCCGCTCCAGATTGGGTTTACGATTTTAGAACTCAGTAAATTAACCATGTACTCATTCTACTATGAAACCTTGCTGAGCAAGCTCACTTGTCCGGTGATTACCTGCTACTTTGACACGGATTCTTTGAGCCTCGGCCTATTCTGCAAGGACTACGAAGATCAGTTAGGAGCGATCGCCGACGACCACTTAGATCTGTCTTCCTTTGATCGGGATCATCGACTGTACAGTGAAAAGAATCGTGGAAGACTTGGGGCATTCAAAAGCGAAACTGGTAGTGTACCTATCGAAGAAGTAATATGCTTGAAAGCTAAAATGTACTCCATCAAACTAGCTGGAGAAAAGCAAATTGCAAGAGCTAAAGGGGTAAAGAAAAATATTGTACGCAAGCACCTCCTCCATGAGACATACTACGATACCTTGATCGATCACACGAGCGTATCGAACGAGCAAGTATCGATCATTGGAAAGAAACAGTGCATGTACACCATCAAAAACGTCAAAAGAAGTCTGATGGCATATGACGACAAGCGATACCTCTGCAATGACATCGAATCCTACCCTTACGGAAGCTGTGAATATGGTAAGTTCAAATAGATGATGTAAATAGTGAAGCTCATAATGTTCTTTCATCTCTTCAGAAGATGTGCAGGAAGGGAATTAATGCTTCTGTTACATACTGTTCTCTCCTGCGGTTTGCCTCTGGGTCATGGACAGAGAAGGACGAGTGCCTGGGTGATCCACATGGTTCTTATGCGAAAAATGCCATGGACGCGAGCAGAGATGTACGGCGTGCATGGATGTGTCCCCAGGGAGAACTGCAATATCTCCGAGACTGCCATGATGTACTCAATAAACATTGAAAACTATTTACCATGTTTTTGTGTCCCAACCACTGCCAAGAGTCGCTCAGGCTAAAAAAGAAGGCCTCCCGGATCAATAAACAATTTGGGGGAACTGTGAGCTGGGCTAGAAATGAATGGGATTGATCAATGAGTGGTTGTCTATTATGCAGCTGGAATTATGACGCAATATGCAGTTGAAAGCGTGTGACCGAGTAACCTGTGAGTAGGAATGACGAATGAGTCTATCGAACATGTATGGGAGGCAGCCAATAGGATCCTGAGCCAATCACTAGGTTTTAGAAATGAATGAAAGTGACCACCCCTGGACCAATAGACAGGTGAGCGATTTGGAAACCTATGAGCCGACTTAGAATTGAATAGAATAGATCATTTTGGTGTCTACGAGCGAGTGAGCAGATGTTGTGGCAATGAATGGTAGCCAATCATGCAGAAATTGAATGGATCACCATGAAGGGGTGGAGCTGTGACCAACCAACTAGAGGGCTTAGAAGTGGCTTGACCTGGATTAGAAATGGGTGGTGGATTAGGAATTCCTAGAACTGGATTAGAAAAAAGAGCGATTTGGAAGCCTATGAGCAGACTTAGAATTGAATAGAATAGATAATTTTGGTGTTTGTGAGCGAGTGAACAGATGTGGCAATGAAGGGTAGCCAATCACATAGAAATTGGATGGATCACCATGAAGTTGTGGAGCCTGGATTAGACCTGGCTTGAACTGGATTAGAAATGGGTGGTGGATTAGAAATTCCTACAACTGGATTAGAAAAAAGTGGCTGTTGTGCGTAACGGCTCTATACTATTCACTTGAACAATATGCGGATTTCTACGCATTATTTTGTGTCATGCATTCAGTGGTCCAGCTGCTATGTGGCCCGGTCCAAGACGACCTAGCAGAGGTGACCACAGGATCAATTCAACTGGTTCCTCTTCAAGTGGACCCTTCGTGAAACTGGTTCCACTTTCCACTGGTCCCACATTCGAAGTGGCACCTGTCCAATAAAGCACTTTGAAATAGTGCCACTTGATATTTTTTACTGGGACTGCACCATAAGGTGCCAGAATACTAGCTATGAGCACCCCACTCCACCTACATATGCACTGCACCCACAGTCATGCTTACGCCTGTTTCAATGATGACAGTTTTCATCCAAAATTCTAAAGCTTTTTGCTGACAAAGCCGAATTGCCATAACAAACGGCATGCCTAAGAGGCATGCTTCGAGGCATGCTTCGAGGCATGCTCCGAGTTCAATGGCGAATACTACCTACAAGTGCACGGTACAAGTATGGGCACACCTGTTGCACCCACATACGCAAATATCTTCATGGGGTTCTTAGAAAACAAACTTCTCAGCGCCCTCTCATTAAAACCCAGTGTGTACCTTCGATACATCGATGATATACTGATAATATGGGAACACGGTGAACATGAATTTCAAAAGTTCGTAGATCTACTGAACACCGCGCATAGCAACATAAAGTTCACATCACAACAGTCAACTCACTTCATTAACTTCCTGGACACCACAATATCACTGGACAACGGCAACCTCACCACAACGCTATACAAAAAGCCAACTGACAAACAACAATACCTTCACTTCAAGAGTCACCACCCGCGTCACTGTAAGGTTGGAATTCCTAATGGGCAGAGTGTAAGACTACGCAGAATTTGTTCAAACGACACAGATTACGCTGAGAAGCTTGACGAACTCTGCAGTACACTTGCCCAAAGGGACTATCCAGACTCCCTCCTAACCGAATTCCGTCGCAAGGCACTCACACTCGATCGAAACCAGGTTCTGGAAAACCGAAAAAATCCTGACGCGTGCCAAATAAGCTTCATCACAAGATATTCCAACGCACTTCCAAACATCAAAGCCATTCTACAGAATCAAGAGCCCCTCCTCCAAAGCAGTGACCGACTTAGCAATATATTCACCCATCCCATACAGGTTACATACCGACGCGCAAAAAACCTAGCAGACTCCTTGGTCAATGCCAAAATCAGAGAAAACGAGCGCCCCGTACACGGGAACACGACCCTGCAACCTCCCGCGCTGCAAAACATGCAAGCACGTTCAACAGGCTAACTCCATCAAAAGCACTGCGAGCAATTACACCCACGCCGTTAACCACGCATTCACATGCACAAGCTCCAATGTCATATACTGCATTGAATGCGGCGACTGCTCTATGCAATACATTGGTGAAACCGGCCAACAAATGAACAACCGCCTTACCGGACACGGAACCGACACGTCCAACAAACTCCCCAAAGCAGTCGCCGAACATTTTAACGTTCCTGGTCACAATTTTGACAACACTAAACAATATATTTTAGAAACCGGGTTTAGATCCACACGTGACAGACGTGATACACTCTTAAACCCGTACCTTTTATTGTAACTTTTAGAAACATGTAACTTCTATATAGACGTAGATTTCGAGATTTCTTATAGGTTACACCACTGTAACGTATATTTAGAGGTTAAAAGCGACCAAAGTCATGTCTTTACAACACGAATAGAAGTTACATCTCGGAAAAAACAAAAACAGCTTGTTGTAACTTATAAATGTACCCTCTACTCCGACACTGCAACTTCTAAGCGAAATCTCCAACGATAATTTCTTTGTTAGTTTCTTATCGTTTGTTTTCCTTCTGTTTTTCAGCATAATGCCGCGTTTCAGCCTCCCATTCGAGACGACAGTTGCGAATCTACGCTGTTATTTTTTATCTGTTTCAGCGCCATCTATACAGCGTTATCAATGCTGTATGAACACAGATTATAAGTTCGCGGTCTGGAATACTGATAGTATGTTTCTTTCTAAAGGGTGGAAAACCATTGTCAATGCCGCAACCACTAAGATTTCCGATTTCGCTGCGTATAGCCGAGCCTGGTCTAGGTCTATCCACACTGAGAGCGGTTTCCTTGAAACGCTTAACGCTCGTCGTCCGTCCGTTAACAAGTGTAATCCGTTTTAATCAGTGGTTTTCCTCGCGTTTATCATAGTATCGTCAGGAACAACGGAAAAGCTAGATGTCGCTAGCAAACAAGGATATTTTCGGTGTTCTCAGGGGAAAGTGTAGTGAGTGCGAAGATTGCAAAGAATATATAACCGAAAACGAACGTCACCACCGCAGCCCTAATTCACACACTTCATACACTGGGTAAGTGTACATTTTGTGCTAGGTACGTATTTTAGGTAGGTATTTTGATAGCAAGACCTCTTAGCGCATGTTTGTTGTGATTATGGCAAGCGTTTTGCGGTCCTGCATATGAACGCCACTTACGCTTGCTACTTTTCAGCTCTTACTTGGTCGCCAAGTCAATACACCGGCGTGCATTTTGCGAGCTGCGGATATATGCATCGAGATATATAATTCGCACCTTCCTACTTGTTGTATTCTTACGATATTCTAAGACTCAATCGCGGAGTGAACGCCTTCCCGCATTTATGCTGCTTTGTACCTTGTGCTTTGTACGGATTTGAATGGTTCCGTAAATGTTATTCTCATTGCCCAAACTTTTGTTCCCAGGATTCCACATGCAGGTTCACATACCGTCACCAGCGCAATGCAGTACCTCACAAACTCGTCCCAGAGCGCCTCCAACGCTGATAACGCAGTAATGTAGTGTCTCCTGCGTTACTGTACACTCATATTCCTCAAGGTTGTGTGCGTTTTATGTAATACTGTATTGCCATTTGCGCTCGCCTCTGCAACACGAATGTGGAATAATTTTTTTTCTGCTGCAATTTTCCATTTCGTTGGGTCTGTTCAGCTTAGCAAACATAGGTCAGTTGTTTTGACTCGCTGGCTTCCTCGCACTTTTATGCATTGCTTCTCACTTAGAAGATAGTTCTTTTTTCCACATACATGGTAAAGCGACCATGGTTTCTCCTCACATCAGAACCGCACTTGTGCACAATGTGTCACCTCTCGACAGACTTCTGTTTTTGTACTATACATATGTTCAAGATCTCCTTTTCTGCTGGTTCATTTTGGTACCTTGGTGTGTTCTGTAAATGTCCGTCCATACACTCTTAAACCCGTACCTTTTATTGTAACTTTTAGAAACATGTAACTTCTGTATAGACGTAGATTTCGAGATTTCTTATAGGTTACACCACTGTAACGTATATTTAGAGGTTAAAAGCGACCAAGGTCATGTCTTTACAACACGAATAGAAGTTACATCTCGGAAAAAACAAAAACAGCTTGTTGTAACTTATAAATGTACCCTCTACTCCGACACTGTAACTTCTAAGCGAAATCTCCAACGATAATCTCTTTGTTAGTTTCTAATCGTTTGTCTTCCTTTTGTTTTTCAGCATAATGCCGCGTTTCAGCCTCCCATTCGAGACGACAGTTGCGAATATACGCTGTTATTTTTTATCTGTTTCAGCGTCACCTATACGTCAACTACATGTTATCAATGCTGTATGAACAGAGATTATAAGTTTGCAGTCTGAAATACTGATAGTATGTTTCTTTCTAAAGGGTGGAAAACAATTGTCAATGCCGCAACCAACAAGATTTTCGATTTCGCTGCGTAGCCGAGCCTGGTCTAGGTCTATCCACACTGAGAGCGGTTTCCTTGAAACGCTTAACGCTCGTCGTCCGTCCGTTAACAAGTGTAATCTCTTTTAATCAGTGGTTTTCCTCCCGTTTATCATAGTATCGTCAGGAACAACGGAAAAGCTAGATGTCGCTAGCAAACAGTATATTTTCGGTGTTCTCAGGGGAAAGTGTAGTGAGTGCGAAGATTGCAAAGAATATATAACCGAAAACGAACGTCACCACCGCAGCCCTAATTCACACACTTCATACACTGGGTAAGTGTACATTTTGTGCTAGGTACGTGCGTTATTTTGATAGCAAGAGCTCTTAGCGCAGGTTTGTTGTGATTATGGCAAGCGTTTTGCGGTCCTGCATATGAACGCCACTTACGCTTGCTACTTTTCTGCTCTTACTTGGTCGCCAAGTCAATACACCGGCGTGCATTTTGCGAGCTGCGGATATATGCATCGAGATATATAATTCGCTGCTTCCTACTTGTTGTATTCTTACGATATTCTAAGACTCAATCGCGGAGTGAACGGCTTCCCGCATTTATGCTGCTTTGTACCTTGTGCTTTGTACGGATTTGAATGGTTCCGTAAATGCTACTCTCATTGCCCAAACTTTTGTTCCCAGGATCCCACATGCAGGTTCACATACCGTCACCAGAGCAATGCAGTACCTCACAAACTCGTCCCAGAGCGCCTCCAACGCTGATAACGCAGTAATGTAGTGTCTCCTGCGTTACTGTACACTCATATTCCTCAAGGTTGTGTGCGTTTTATGTAATACTGTATTGCCATTTGCGCTCGCCTCTGCAACACGAATGTGGAATAAATTTTTTTCTGCTGCAGTTCTCCATTTCGTTGGGTCTGTTCAGCTTAGCAAACATAGGTCAGTTGTTTTGACTCGCTAGCTTCCTCGCACTTTTATGCATTGCTTCTCACTTAGAAGATAGTTCTTTTTTCCACATACATGGTAAAGCGACCATGGTTTCTCCTCACACCAGAATCGCACTTGTGGACAATGTGTCACCTCTCGACAGACTTCTGTTTTTGTAATATACATATGTTCAAGATCTCCTTTTCTGCTGGTTCATTTTGGTACCTTGGTGTGTTCTGTAAATGTCTGTCCATATCCCACGCACAGGGTGTTTGTTTTTATTCGCATCACACCAGCGCTCATTTGACAGGTGGGTTATGTTAATTTTCGCAAATTAACCCATCCGTAGTTACAAACATTTCCGGCATTTCCTGACGCATGTGTTTGTAACTACGGATCGACTAATTCGCAAAGATTCACATAACCCACCTGCCAAATGAGCGTTACTCTGTTGCGAATAAAAATGAACATCCTGTATAAAAAGCCGCACGTTGGCGTAACCTTTACGGGCAGGTGCTGGATTGAAGGCCGTAACCTCTAATTTGTGGGTTTCCTTGTAACTTTTATAAAAGTCACTCAGAGGGTACCTGGTAGCTTCTGAAATAGAGGGTAAAATATTGCGATTTTTTTCCCTTTACTAAAGGGTACGGAGTTAAGAGTGTATCCCACGCACAGGGTGTTTGTTTTTATTCGCATCACACCAGCGCTCATTTGACAGGTGGGTTATGTTAATTTTCGCAAATTAGCCCATCCGTAGTTACAAACATTTCCGACACTTCCTGACACATGTGTTTGTAACTACGGATCGATTAATTAGCAAAAATTCACATAACCCACCTGCCAAATAAGGGCTACTCTGTTGCGAATAAAAATGAACATCCTGTATAAAAAGCCGCGCGTTGGCGTAACCTTTACGGGCAGGTGCTGGATTGAAGGCCGTAACCTCTAATTAGTGGGTTTCCTTGTAACTTTTATAAAAGGTACTGCTCAGAGGGTACCTGGTAGCTTCTGAAATAGAGGGTAAAATATTGCGATTTTTTACCCTTTACTATAGGGTACTGAGTTAAGGCGGTGCGTCAGCACCGACGCTCTATGGGAACCCCCATACATTTTTCAACTCTCGTAGCGCCGCGAAAATTTGGTTGATCTCCGTGCAACTGCTTTTAAATGGAAGAGGAGGCTTAGATCTAGTGCATGATCGAAGCAGATTTTGGGTTTTAGACTGAGAAATTTTTATATCATCGTCGAAAGGTTTGGGAAAAGCTATATTTCGAGCTTCCGCTCGCTTACAAAACAGAACCGCCCAAAATTGAAAATCTGGCTCGATCACGCACTAGACAAACATATCAAGAACGAATACCAATAAAAAGATTTCGTCTATGTTAAGCCGTTGACTCGGCACACGAGTTTTTGTCAGGTATGGTCATCCGTGGAGTACGTCCCTTCAGAATGGGAAGCGCAGTGCTGCCATCTATCATCGAGTGTGTGGTCACAAGCAACAACAATCTGACCGCTGGAAATGATATACCGCTGCACGTGGCCGGAAGACGAGGAGGCCGACGTTGACCATTACGCGGGAGCACGAGCACGGGCAGCGTAGCCCAGCCCCAAAATTTTGTTTATTGTTTGTTCAACGACGCTCATTTTCTCGGGGAACAGTGGATGAAACTTATTTGTCTTGGAATTCCCAGTCGCAGCCACAGAAATGTGGAACGATCATGCTTGTAAAAAAAAATAGTGGCGCTGGATAGGTTATACAGTGAAATCTTTTATTTTACAGTGGATGCCGGAAACCTGGCAGCGCTTTTAGCACTCATCCAGTAGGATGTCATCAGGAAGGGGGGTCTATTGTTTCATGGGACAACTTTACAATAGTTATTTGAGCCGCACTGGGTGTCCCCTCGTCCGATGACGTGGTTGGGAGCGCGGATCAAGTGTGGTCCCCTAGACTCTAAGCATTTGAAATTTCGGGCGGCGGATGGAGCTGGTTGGGGCAGATTTCAGACATGTCCATGTCGTTTAGTGTACAATAAGGTACAGCGGACAATTTGATGGGCAAGTGTGCATATATGCTTCGGCTGAGAAAAGTTATTCAGGATCGAAGTTGAATCAGAATGGAAGCTGAAATGGAATCGGAGCATTTGGGACCCAGGTCGAATAAATGGATAGAAATGTTGGCTCCCTCAGGTTGGGAAATGAATATCAGCGTTACGACGTCATGTGCGAGCACTGGGATGGCAGAAGTGTCAAAAACTGGCGGCACGGCAAACCCACAGTGCCGTCTTCCTCGCACCGTTACACAATGAGGGTGTCAGGGCGGACACTGATGAACGTGAGCATATGATGCCAGTAATACCTTAGTTGTACCTCAGAAAGTTATACATGTGTGGTTGCTCGCACGATGAAGTAAAGATTACAACACCTGGATGCTCACATGCGGACCACTAGCTTCAAGGCGCTCGGAATCTATCACCGATTCAGACATGGAAGTCGTTTCTGAACGCAGAAAAGGACTGCGCCGTGAACTAACACTGCAGTGCAAAATGTGCACACTAAAGGGTGTGCTTGACACTGAGGTTCCACCAAGCATCGGACAAGATCATATGGACGTGAACACCGCTGTAGTTTGTAGGACTCCCCAAACTGTTTGGGGAGTCCTCTGTAGTGGAACGGCATATTGACCCGATGATCAGTTATGTGCCGCAATAAGCATGCCGTGTATGGTGACCGGAACATTCGCGAAATATCAGGACCAACTGGCGGACGGTAGCAAGCGTCAGAGCGAGGACAGAGTGACGTACCGGGACTGAGGAAGTGCGGTCTGTGGAAGTGCGCGCATGTCTACTGGTACCAGATCCACGGTCAACTCCACGTATAACCAACCGGCAGTACTGCCTCTTCGTTGTAGGTACTGGACGACGCCTTTCGGAACGAGAAAAGGGTGGTGTACCTTGCCGAATTTATAACGACTACCTCCTGCCAGAGCCTGTTAACCCTCGCTATCCTCGAAGCATGCGATTTAGGGCTCCCGATTACAGAAGGAAGTACGCTAAGCCAGAGGAATTGTAATCAGTGTACCGTGTGCCTTTTGCTAATCGAGACAAGCTCATGTGATGTCGGCAGCCTCGACGAGGACGAGAAAGAAAGCTAGAGTGGATTTCTGGAAAGTTCCTGCGCGGATAGGCAAGGTGACACTCACAATGACAATTTGTTATGAAATGCTCCCACTCCGAGATCCACGAGCTGAAGGTCGTCTCCAGACGAATGGGACATCAAAGACCCAGTTCACGGTGTGCTGATCTGTACATGGGCGAAGTCTGGGGCCGTGGTTAGTGAAGACCAGGATGAGCACAACAGACCCGAATTATATACTCGACCAAACTAGAAACCTCCATTCGCACTTTACATTCCAAGCAGCTGTATGGTCCACGCACACACATTTTTCTCCTCTACCCTGCTTTTCTTCCCTTTTCTTCTTCTCTTTTGCCTTTCTCCTCCTCCTCCACTGATGTCTAATGATATGGGAAATACTATGCAGCCTCTTTGCAGTTTTATTTCATTTCCGTTGACTGTGCAAGTAAATGAAGCGTTTTGCACCACCACAACGTGGTCTGAAATTTGTAAGCCCCGGGTGACAGGAAATAAAGAAAACAGGTTGCGGTTTCGTTTCGCAATTTCCGAGTACTGTCGGTAGGCTATAACATGTCGACACAAACTTGTTTCGACCGCGTCCTCTCCAACTTAGGTTTTTTGTGTTACGAGAGATTTCGTTTATTATATGCGCAAACATTGCAGAAATCACGCGAAACGACTGGTGACTAACCCTTCGCCCGACAACAGCACAGCACCGAACAGCAACAGATCAACGAAGAAGTTGAGGAGACAGCTGGACAGCCTGTGCGCATTCAAAAGCCGCGCCACTAATTGTTCCGTCTGGCTGAGCGCAATATGCGTGTTTACAGTGTTGGACTTGGCATGGGTGAGCACGAGCGGTCATATGTTTGCACAAAATTTCGCTTGACCCGTCGCGCGCCAAGAGAAAACAAAAATAACACAAAAAGAAGACGTTACATCAGCGGTACTGCATTTCCAAGCAAGCGCCAAAATGTTATGAAGCGGTGACTGCGCAAACCATTTCACTCGCTGCGCCATCCCTCGACTGTAGACGACGAAGTGCCGGCTATGATGCACCGCCTTAAGAGTGTAGGGAGTCGTATCTCATATACAGGTTCAACGCTCTTCACCCGTCCGGTATCAACAAATCACAAGGCACCCTGGAAACACTTCACAAATAAAATATGCGTTTCCCTTCTATCTCCATTATCATCAGTTGTGTTCTGCATGGCCACTGCCTTCTGCTTTCTTTATTGCATGCCACAACTTTGTATTTAAAAAAAAAATAAAAACTTTGCTTGTTCTGGAATTTTCCCCACGTAACCACTAACCTCCTTATCTTTCGCTATGCTTGCCAATTCTTGCCTATTGTCCCATTTCGTCCACGTGTTCGTGAACCCCCATTTTTCTGTAACCGGTCAGGAGCCTAGATGACTTCGTTCACATAATCCCCTGCACACTCTAACAAAGCGGCCATTCACTCCGGCCGTAAAAAATCGTACGGACCCTTTCTTCCCTCCGGGCTGTTGACACACAATTCGCATGAACCTTTAAACACGTCACACCTAACCCTTTAAATACCATGCCAATGATGAGGACGGTGCCCAGAAGAAGAACAGTCTCTGTTCGAAATATCGGCGGCTTCTGTCCTAAGGCAACTCCCTTCCTACATCTCTACCGGTTCGCTGGATTTCTACCCATCTACGTTCGCTACTGACGATCCGATGGCCTCAGGAGGTAAGCAACCCGTCCTCTCTTTCTCACATGTCGCACTCCTAGGGGATAGCTGTTACAAGTACATACACGAACACATCCCGCACGGAGAGCACGGACCTCACATACACTTCTCAAGCGGTGCAAGAATACGAGACATCATGACACATGTAACCGCCGCCCCACCGAACATCACGCACTTCATACTCCACGTAGGGACCAACGACATCGCACGGTCGACAGCACAACATGTCGTCCAGGAATTCGAAGCACTAGTTTCCTTCATCACAAACAACAGACCAGACGCTGAAATAGTACTGACAACGATGCTTCCCCGAAGACAGAACAAACACCGATCATACATACACCAGGACACATGGCTACACGAGTTCAACAGGAAGGCGCACGCTGTCAACAACCACCTCATCCACATGCGTCAGGCACACACCAACGTTATGGTTATCACACACGCAGCTTTCGAATACCACGCTGAAGCACATCTCGCTCGGGACGGCATCCACCCAAACCACGCAGGCGTAGGAGCTATGGCACACAACATCAAACACCTAATGGTCCATAGATGCCGTCCTGCACTGACAAACGCTCAAACACAACATCCTCAACCATCTTACACTTTAAGTGCCAGCACTGCAAACACGCCAGAACACACGATGGCATCAAAGGGGACCACAACGACCACTGCACCCACGCATACACACACGGCAAACGACAACACTCCAAACACAACCCGCACACACACAAAGTTCACGCAAACTGTGACACGGAAGACCACGAGCACGCAAACACAGACAGATGACATCGAGGAACACAGGGAGTCTCCACAGCCACTGACCCCACAGCCACCGACCCCACAGACACGACGCACGCGCACATCACGCAGAAAACACCGTTGACTATCTAATCACCAGCCTACCATGCAGTCAACGAACTTTCTACGAATGCGAAAACTCATGGAGAAACGTAGCCGATACCTACATCATCTACGGATCTACACCCACCACCTGGCTCACAACACAGTACCTAAAGGCCTCACCCCTAAAACAGTCCCTCCATTAGGAAAACTGACACCTGAACTAGAGCTAGAGTGGGCATGAGCCCTTATCAACACAGCCCGTACGTTTCTAGAAATATTAAAGAAACAGTGCCACGCGCAACTCGCTACGATCCAGGCCCATATGAACAATATCAGTCTCACCGACGCGGAGGCAAACACTCTCGAACTACACATTCAACAACTCAACCGCGAGCTAGCTAACAAGGAACACTCAAAACTCGGAAAACCTAATTCCAACAACGACACGGATACCGGACCCACTAACACAACACACGCAGCAGCCGAACAAATCATTTCCAGCAGCACAACCACAACTCCCCGCAACATCGCTGAGCCACCCCGAGAAAACGCTGACGCAAGCACCGTAATAGATATATCACGCTCACTAACCAGCGACGAACTACAAGTCCTCTCTAGGGGGTTAACATTCTGCCCTACACTGAATTCTGTTAACGAATACGAAATCCACAAAGACATATCAGACTTTGCGAGACGGCTACGCCTTAGAGAATTCTTCGCTGATACAACACAAGAAAACAACAACGACCTCCGACTACCATCAACCTGGACACCAAATCACGGCCGAGAACCCGCTTTAGACCTGCACATTAAACAAGTAAGCAACGACATCCTTCGCGGTATTTCCCAAAGCTCGCGTGGTCACAACCTGACTAAAACACAGCGTGACATCATCAAAGCGCTAGCTGACAGAGATGATATCATTATCAAACCCGCAGATAAGGGTGGGAGTATCGTCATCTGGCCCACAGATAAATATATTTCTGAAGCTCATAGGCAACTCAACAATACGCAACACTACCTCAAACTGAACCATGACCCTACAAAGGAGTACACGGCGCTAATAACCCATACCATACAGAACCTCCACGAACGAAAGCTCATCACACGTGATGACCTCAGATATCTCACCCCATCAAACACAGGCGCAGGTCGTTTCTACTTACTGCCCAAAATCCACAAGGTACACGCCAACGAGCTCTATACGGCTGACATCCCCGGCAGGCCAATTGTATCTAACAACAACACACCAACAGAAAGACTCTCGAAATTCCTGGACCACTTTTTAAACCATATTCCGACAACACTGCCATCGCATGTACAAGACACACCCCACCTCCTCAGAATAATCAGAGATATAAACAACACTCGTACATTTGGTAGGGACACAATACTAGCCACGCTGGATGTGACATCACTGTATACTAACATCCCACACAACGACGGAATCACAGCCCTCTGCAATACCCTTTCTACAACAAACACCAGAAAAAACACGGAAACCATACTCGCTCTAATGGACTTAGTCCTTAAACGGAACTACTTCGAGTTCAATGGCGAATACTACCTACAAGTACACGGTAAAAGTATGGGCACACCTGTTGCACCCACATACGCAAATATCTTCATGGGGTTCTTAGAAAACAAAGTTCTCAGCGCCCTCTCATTAAAACCCACTGTGTACCTTCGATACATCGATGATATACTGATAATATGGGAACACGGTGAACATGAATTTCAAAAGTTCGTAGATCTACTGAACACCGCGCATAGCAACATAAAGTTCACATCACAACAGTCAACTCACTTCATTAACTTCCTCGACACCACAATATCACTGGACAACGGCAACCTCACCACAACACTATACAAAAAGCCAACTGACAAACAACAATACCTTCACTTCAAGAGTCACCACCCGCGTCACTGTAAGGTTGGAATTCCTAATGGGCAGAGTGTAAGACTACGCAGAATTTGTTCAAACGACAAAGATTACGCTGAGAAGTGTGGGGGCGCTGGTAGCAATAGGGATGTAGCCCCTTGGGGGCACTAGTTGTTTTGCTGGAGATAAAAGCGCGGGCGCAACAGGGAAGTAGGGCAGTGGCTGCCACGCAGCCAGGGCGGACAGAACCTGTTCTGATGCAATGCGGTCTGGAACGTCTGACAATAAACAAGGTTGGTTGGGAGTGAACCCGTTTTTGTGGCTTTTCCCATGCGCGGTTGATGCGAGCGAGTTTGGGGGGTTCCGGTGGTGGTGAACAGAGGTTCCCACAGAAGCTTGACGAACTCTGCAGTACACTTGCCCAAAGGGACTATCCAGACTCCCTCCTAACCGAATTCCGTCGCAAGGCACTCACACTCGATCGAAACCAGGTTCTGGAAAACCGAAAAAATCCTGACGCGTGCCAAATAAGCTTCATCACAAGATATTCCAACGCACTTCCAAACATCAAAGCCATTCTACAGAAGCACGAGCCCCACCTCCAAAGCAGTGACCGACTTAACAATATATTCACCCATCCCATACAGGTTACATACCGACGCGCAAAAAACTTAGCAGACTCCTTGGTCAATGCCAAAATCAGCGAAACGAGCGCCCCGTACACGGGAACACGACCCTGCAACCTCCCGCGCTGCAAAACATGCAAGCACGTTCAACACGCTAACTCCATCAAAAGCACTGCGAGCAATTACACCCACGCCGTTACCACGCATTCACATGCACAAGCTCCAATGTCATATACTGCATTGAATGCGGCGACTGCTCTATGCAATACATTGGTGAAACCGGCCAACAAATGAACAACCGCCTTACCGGACACAGAACCGACACGTCCAACAAACTCCCCAAAGCAGTCGCCGAACATTTTAACGTTCCTGGTCACAATTTTGACAACATTAAACTATATATTTTAGAAACCGGGTTTAGATCCACACGTGACAGACGTGATAGGGAGTCGTATCTCATATACAGGTTCAACGCTCTTCACCCGTCCGGTATCAACAAATCACAAGGCACTCTGGAAACACTTCACAAATAAAATATGCGTTTCCCTTCTATCTCCATTATCATCAGTTATGTTCTGCATGGCCACTGCCTTCTGCTTTCTTTATTGCATGCCACAAGCTTGTATTAAAAAAATTAAAAATAAAAATAAAAACTTTGCTTGTTCTGGAATTTTCCCCACGTAACCACTAACCTCCTTATCTTTCACTATGCTTGTCAATTCTTGCCTATTGTCCCATTTCGTCCACGTGTTCGTGAACCCCCATTTTTCTGTAACCGGTCAGGAACCTAGATGACTTCGTTCACATAATCCCCTGCACACTCTAACAAAGCGGCCATTCACTCCGGCCGTAAAAACCCGTACGGACCCTTTCTTCCCTCCGGGCTGTTGACACACAATTCGCATGAACCTTTAAACACGTCACACCTAACCCTTTAAATACCATGCCAATGATGAGGACGGTGCCCAGAAGAAGAACAGTCTCTGTTCGAAATATCGGCGGCTTCTGTCCTAAGGCAACTCCCTTCCGGCATGCCTAAGAGATGATTTACATTCGCTGTTGAGCACACTACAACGTACATCAGCTGTTCTGCCCCCCCCCCCCATAGGACATCGTTAAGAATATCATTTCTTAGTACAATAGCATTATCTGAGATCGTAACAAACAATTCGGCGGTAATATAACAGTTTTGAGCTCATGGCAATTTCGTTCGTGATGGGCTTCTCAAAGCATGCGTGAATACATCGAAACAAAAGAACAAATGCCTTACCGTTCACAACTGTTGCGTAATTTTTGCCACAAGGTCCTTCTCTTCGCTGATTTGCGTGAAGAAATCACGGTCAGGTACTACGCTTTGTCTCAAAGATTTATTTATTTATTTTCAACGTGAAACCCAGCAACGGGCGCTGGGTCGTCCATCGGAGCCTTTAAATGACATCTATCCTCGACGAGCAAATCATAATATTACTTTGAAGAAGATGGATCCGTGCAGGTGCTTTTGTACGGCGTATCCTCCTTTGTGGGGTCTGGAGTACATTTTGTCGAAAACTCCTTTCTACAAGATGACTTGTCGTTAATGTTGGGCGCTGCGGTCTGCGTGGCCCACAGCTCACACGCTAAGAAGAAATAACACATCAAGGCATTTTTTTAAACAACTCCGTCTCACGTGTGTTTTGCCATATGCAGAAACTCTCAGCATGTGTTCAACACTCGATCATTCCGCCACGCTGTGCTTTTTGCTTTGACCATAACATTTCACTAACCGTTCCAATCTGTAATAAAGGCACCACTACCCATCTCTCTCACGCTGGGTTGTTAAATCTTAAAAAGCGTCAACTGTGCCTGATTACGCACCAGTTGATGTGCTGTTGCCTCCTGAAACTTACAGTAACGTTGTGAACTGCGAAAACATTAGGGTGGGGGGGCGGCACGGAATTTAGGTTATGTGACGTTACGAGCGACTGAACATTACATAAAATGCTACGCTGAAATAAAAAAACAAGGCAAGAACTGGCAGATATTATGCAAGTCACAGCGGCATCAAATAAGCGCAACCTGGAAGTCGCTGAGAAGGCGTGTTAGCTTAGCTGAATTGGTAGAGCCCTGGACCGGTAATCCAGAAGATGTGGGTTCGAGTCCTACAGCTGGCTAACCGATTCAGTCACTTTCATCTTCCATCGAGCGACAGCGACGAGCTGTATATGTGCCCGTGGCGTCTTTTCGAAGTGAAGCCACACGCGCATCGGTAGACCCTCTTCGTCAAAGTCAGTGTGCTTTAGGATGGCGGCGGCACCGTTTACCATCCCGTCGGAGTCATCGAGGTTGGAAGTGATCAACGAGAAACGATATAACAGCTGTCGCTGTAAAATGTCTCGTAATATCTGTTATCTCTTTTTATGTTTCTTCGCTTAATCTCACTGGGTTTTCGGCGATGCGACGTACAAGACAGGATCCTCACGAAATTGAACCCCTAACAGCTGTCCCCATAAAAGCGACATCGGAGCATTAGTTAGCTACGTACAGAGATAACGCTGCAATCCTAACTCCAGTGAACTGTCGTTTCTGAAGAAGACAGTGCCGCGGGTGCCCAGATGAATGTTTTTCATTCCTTAATGAAGAACGAAAGTACCAGAGAGTTTCTTTCTAAAAAGTGACGTTCCCAAGTTCAATGTGCTTGTAAAATATATCGGTAAGTCACCTACTCCTCAACCCTGAAACATGCTATTGCTAAAGTCGTTGCACATTCTGCTTTGGACCCTGAGGTGGGTCTCGATGGTGCACACCCGCCTGAATATTAGTATTCTTCCGCGATACTTACCTCGATTCAGGTTTTGGTTAACCGGGACATCTTCTCGAGTATCCTGCGTTACTTGGAGAAGTGCACAACCCTGTCCATCATTAAATAAGAGCTTGTATTCAATGCCTACATATTGGAAGAAATAAGGTTCAGTAAATTCTAAGGGAACGACGTTTACTGTATCAACTCAACACACAAAAGACATACAAGCTTCTTTAACTACTGGTATCAGATCAACAAGGTGGTTCGACGAAAAAAAGCCACGCAAAGAGCATTATACACTACTCTTCAGTACTTCGCGAAATATACGCAACTGGTAGTAATGCTACCTCCTCTTGAAATAACAATGATGAGTGGTTCCGCGTATTATTGCATAAAATGCGTATGCCAGTATACTACATACATACTGAACAGTTCATCTATGTATATTATTGACTTATGACCTGCGCGTCGCCCTTGAATATTACTTTTCCTCCTAGTGATTTCTGCCCTCACACGTGTACTTACGTGGATCCTCGTATCCAAAGAACGAAACTCCCATAATATTCTTCGGCGCGCTTTCTTCCTTGCTTTCTGCTCTAGTAGTTACATACACTGTGCGCTTGGTACTGCAATTCGGACAGGTGAGTTGAAGCGTACTACGAAACGTCAAGCGAATAAAAGAACCTTACTTACTACTTGTCTTGCGTTTTGTTGTAACTTCCCATGAGTTGTAGAAGGCTGTAGTTTCCAGGATGTCTCTCGATAACTCTTGAGTACCAGCAAGTTCTACCCGGCACTTGGTATGTGCTTCTCAGTAAGAAGAAGACATCAGACTGTTGATACGTCTGGAAAGAGAGAGAGCGGACGCATTGTGGAACCACCCTTGGTACATAACTTTCGTTCAACGGAGTGGAATAGCGCACTGCAAACATATTCTCTTTGTAAGACATGGAGGACACAAATATTCATTACAACATTTATTGGCGTATCGCGAAAATGGATGTTATATAGACAGCACCACACTCTAAATCAGGTAACGCATATGTAACGGTTAAGTACCGCTTGGACAAGAGGTACATTTTTTTTTAAAATGTACCTCTTAAAATTAAGAGGTACATGCGCCCTCACATGCGGTACATGTAACGGATAGCGCGCAGCGATTAAGGCCTACCCGTCGGGGTGGTTCCCCTCCTCCACGATATATTAACAGCCCCAGGAAGCTACGCTGCACGATAAATATAACAAACAAATACCTTTATTCGAAAATTATATCCATTTCAGGATTGATGCTTGTCCATCGCGAGCGTCCATTGGGTCCGCGGCGGTACACATGAGGTGCAGTCCTCAACCAGCAGGTACAGTCCGCGACCACTGCGAAATTCAAACGGTACAAGGGCTCCGAGACCCATCCGTACCGGCTAGGTACCTTTTAAGCGCGGTCTATAGCAGCTGTACCTCATGTGTACCGCGTGTTTCCGGCGCATGAGTACGAACGCCTTCTCACGATATCCATGCGCTGCAAAAATATTTCGTGTGATTCCGAATACCAGTCTATAAATTCCCTTATGCAGCAGTGCCGTAATGGATGAGCACTATCATTCTGTCAAAGAAGTGCAATAACTAGAACCCATGACCGTGAGGGATCGCATGTTTGGGAAGAATTCGTTTCTTGCGACCGCTGCAAATCAGTTTGTTTTGAAACGTCGGGGAGCGAGGACGAGTCTGCTCGGTCTTCGAAGAAATTCGTTCGACGCGTTCAAGATTGAAGTCACTTAAGGTGCGTATTATATCTCTGAAGTAATTATTCGCCTTCACGACGCATTTTCGTTCATCTTCGCTCTGATTCCCAGTGGTCCTGGATCACCGGCAGGCTGGACACAACGACTGAGGGACGGAGACACGAACTTTGTGCTTCATGCACGAACGTTGATGCGTGAATTAGAGGAGCATAGAGTGCATTTTACACCTGGATTACACAAGCAAGAGGCATATTTTTCAGGCAAGGTATTTCGGTTGTTGGATTTTTTTTTACATTGTATTTTCTCCTAGGTTACGTCAAGCGATGTCGTAAATGGGTGAGTCAATCGCCTACTGGGGTTGGTGTTACGTTCTGCGGAAGAAACGGAAGTTGGGGAAGAACAGCTATCCAAAGGTGTGGAAGAGATAAAGAAGCGTGACCACAGAGCAGCTGCAGTGGTGAAGGAGAGACGCAGTGGTCATCGTTCATCCATATACGTTGTGCCCCGTGTGTTCGGCGTTTGTGCATCATGACAATGCACGCTCGCGATGGACAAGCACCAATCCTGAAATGGATATAATTTTCGAATAAAGGTATTTCTTTGTTATATTTATCGTGCAGCGTAGCTTCCTGGGGCTGTTAATATATCGTGGAGGAGGGGAACCACCCCGACGGGTAGGCCTAAATCGCTGCGCGCTATCCGTTACATGTACCGCATGTGAGAGCGCATGTACCTCTTAATTTTCAGAGGTACATTTTTTAAAAAATGTACCTCTTGGCCAAGCGGTACTTAACCGTTACATATGCGTTACCTGATTTAGAGTGCAGATTCCCTGGTACGGTATAGAACGGCAGGCCATGGAATGCTTTACTACCCGAAAAGTTTTACTACCCGAGAAAGTCAAGCTTATTACCCTAATAAATGTTATTGACAACGCTGATAAAAAGAAGCAACACAGGTCAAGCTAGATTGAGTAAGACAGTACATAATGAAACCCAGGATGGTGACGTCTGCCGCCAGTTCTTGCGATACTGGCGGTCTTTCGGGGTGTTTTTTCTTGTTCTTCTTCTTTGGTGAGTGGGGAAAGTTGGGCCTATATTTAAGTTAATACGTTATTTCATAGACATAACGTGATTGCATAGAAGCGAAATAAGGATACCTTTGCTAAGCTCTTAGCAGGATGATCTATAACGCTTAGACTTTGCTCTCCCTAGACTTCCCACTCTACGAAGCAACAACGAGTCAATACATACGAGCACATATTCTGTTCAGGCAACTATACTTTTTCCTATGGGTTTCGGGTGGTTTACCAAGCGATCCTCGAGTGAGCCGTATCGTATCCTTCACAGTTTCTAATATAATGCAGTTACCTTGTGTTGGCGTGCGAAACTGTCGCGTTACGAACATAGAAGTTTGTTACCTCCCAAAAGTCCAGATTCCCGCTAGATCCTTCCGCATAACAGGCGACGACGCAAATTGCTAGAACGACTAGCTTGAAGTACATTGCTATTCTTGAGAAGGGCGGTGCTATCCATGCCGGCGAACGGCGCAATTTGTACTGCGCTTAGAAGGACCACGTGCCAAACCTAGCAGGAAGGATTGCGGTGGTTCACTGGAAGGGCATAATGAAGTTGAGATACTTAGTAAGAACGCACCACAAGCTGGTCGTTCAAAGAGGAATAATAATAAGCAATTTAATTCAAAATTGAAAATTTTACCTTAGTCGCATCCGGTCGCATGCGCCAATAGTTTCCGGTGTTCGTAAAATGGGAAGATTTCATGGAAACGCGAATTGCGCTGAGGCAAGGAAGCACGGAAGGCAGGAAGCCAGGAATTGCAGGAATTGCGCGGAAGGCAGGAAGTCTGAGGCCACAATCTCCTGGGCCCAGAAGAATGACAACGCGCACCGAACGGCAGGAAACTTCAGTAGATAACAAGATAAAACAGAATAAATGCAAATGTGAAACAGGAACTCTGATAATAGTAATGATAATAATAATAGCTATAATAAATTAAAGAATTCTAAATAACAGATTATTTCTCAACTCACTTTTCTTTCAATTAACGACGTTTGGGTTTGAAATCCACAACGATGACAAAGTCCGGTAAATGATGCCTTGGGATCCGTAGCTCGTGCTGCAAAAGGTATCTCTCAGACTGCTTGTTTGCGTAAATCGTACCTTACAGACTTCAGGTTCAATTTATAAGGAAACTGTACACACTAAATTCTGTTACAACCTTTTGAGTATAAGGTGGATATACCATAACTCACACCCCTTTGATTGTTAAAGTTTGTCGGTGTAATGAAATACACATACCTCTCAGGGTGTATTTCACAACACCTTCAAAATTTTGCACTTAAAAGGGTGTGAGTTGTGGTGCAATCACATTACCTCTGAAAGGGTCTAACATTCACTTAGCGGGTGTGCGCCTTGTTGGTCTACACTGGTAATCGAACGATACCCTAACTGTTCGAATTTTTGTGTAAATCTTAAGCAATGGCGTAACATGTACAGCTGTGTTTTCATAGTGTGTGTATGAGGCGTATCAGCCAAAGTAAATGCATGTAATGCATTGTGTTCTCCTAATATAGCAATTCCGAACTGCCATATTGAACCAATATATGGTCTGATACACGGATAATGGTTTAAGCGCTTAAATTTGGTATGTATACGAATATCATGAGAACAGGCATGGACGTTCAGGATTTTTTTTTTGGGGGGGGGGGGGCTGAGGGTGGGGGGGACAAAGTGCTTCCGCGGGGCAAAGTGTGCAACCCCTCACCTCCTTTCCTAGAGACGGACGCTATGGACTGTGGGTGTGTTCTGAGGTTCTTATTACTATGACATCTGAGAAAAATCAGGGCGACTATGTGCACAATTTTCAGAAGTGACTTTGAATCTCCGGGGAGTGGGGGGTGGCACGGGCCCCATTGCCCCCTCTCGGTACGCCCATGAGAAGTGGTAATGTTTAAGGCCCGATTTCACCAACGCTCGTTAACTTCTTGACGTTAAGTAATTCCAAACGTTGTGATATTAACGGTGTTGAAATTAGACCGGTCAAGTATATGATTGATTGATTTTAAAAGAAAAAAATGGAGACGGTCAAGTATATAATTGACTTGATTAGCGTATTTGACGTTTGATTAGCCCTGTCCTCGTGTTATTATATAACGTGTCCCTCGTTACGGGAACCTTGCCCGCGCAACTCAAAAAGGTAAAAATCTCGATTGTACATAAGGAAGGCAATCAAAATGAATTGTCGAACCACCGTCCTATATCCGTCCTCCCTATATTCTCGAAAGGCATTGAAAAAGTCGTCTACAATAGTCTATTAAAGTTTTTCGGTATTGCTGCTGCAACAAAAAAGATATCGTGCCCGATCAAATATCGCAGCGTAGACGCCGAGTTCGAAAGGTTGCGGACAATACGTCGTCGGGCGGAAAGAAGACTGCGAAGATCGGGTTGCATTGAGGATTATCGCGAGCTTTGCAGGCTACGATCACTAATTCGCACTCATCTTCAACGTCTAGCCAAGCAGAGATGGAGAGCACTCTGTTCTACATTATCTCCATACATACCTACGGGACATGTCTGGCGGATCATCAAGGGCCTAAGCTCCTCGGTTGAACAAGTTTAGCCGTTTGGAGCACTAGCCGTTCATCAGGGCACGACCGAAAAATCTGTTGGGGAAGACTTTTGTAGGCTTTTTATTAGGCCCTCAGATGCGTCATGCACAACATCCCACAGGGACTCGGCACAAGCCGCGTATAGGGCGGTTGTTTTTACACAGCCAGCTGAAGACCCCTATATGGACAGTGACATCACGATACAGGAATTGGAGGCTGCCATCCACCTGTCCACGAAGCGGTCAGCTCCAGGGCCCGATGGGGTCGCATACAAAGCTATAGCCTCCTTGGGACCGACGTCGCGCACTTTACTTTTGAATTTGATCAACGACTCTTGGAGACGCGGCTTTGTCCCTCCGTCATGGAAGACGTCGCAAGTTGTGCCAGTCCTGAAGCCTGGAAAATCACCTAGAGAGTTGACGTCATTTCGGCCCATCAGTCTTACAAGCTGCGTGTGTAAGATCATGGAAAGGATTATCCTACGCCGAATAGAGTGGTTCTTAGAGTTCCGGCGTCTGCTACCTCCCGAAATGGCAGGTTTCAGAAAGGCTCGGACCTCGATAGACTGCATCATAAACTTGGTCACTCACATTGAAGAAGCTAGATTTCGGGGTGAGCTTACAGCAGCTGTTTTCTTCGACATAAAGAGAGCATATGATACGACGAGCTACAACCGTGTCCTTTACTACCTATACAGTTTCAACGTCACTGGCCGGGCTCTTCGCTGGATTGCTGCTTTTCTTAATGGTCGGTCTGTTTTCGTGAGAACAGCAAAAGGCGACACGAGTTTGCATACATTGTCAGCAGGGGTACCACAGGGGAGCGTACTCAGTCCTTTACTTTTCAATGCTGTCATGGCTGCCCTGCCTCGTCTCTTGCCCAAAGGGGTATTTGTTAGTCTCTACGCAGATGACATCTGCATATGGTCATCGGGAAAGCAGTGGCCTGCTTTACAGCGTCGCCTTCAGACTTCACTTGATCGCGTAGTGCACTTCCTGCTGGAGAGAGGCATGGACCTGTCTTCAGAAAATACTGTAATGCTGCCTTTTACGCGTCGCCATCTTAAAAGATTTCAGCTACAAATTGGTCATCATCAGGTACGTCGTGTACCACGTCACCGCTTTCTCGGCGTTACTCTCGACCGGAGTTTGTCATGGGTAGCGGAGGTGCGCTGTCTAAAAGCAAACAACAACAACTTTATTTTCGACCTTGGAGAGTGGGGAGTTTCATCGCCACAGGCGATACTCTACCCCATTGCTGGATGGAATGGGGGGAATAAAATAACGAGCCCCTTCACAATAACGATCGAAGTCCGATGGTGTCCAGAAATGTCAGAAGAGCTTTGAGCGCAGAGCGTTGCTGGGCTGGATTGGGCCAGGGACCAAGCAATTTCGATAGGGAGAAAGGGCGAGAGTCCAGCTGACGAAGAGACTCGGAGAGTGTGGTTCGGGAAGGTTCGTAGTGAGGGCAATGAAGAAGAATGTGCTCCAGATCCTCAAGAGCACCACAGTGGCAGCAGGTGGGAGAGTCAACTTGCCTCAAGCGGTAACGCCACTGAGCTGTAAAGGCCACATCGAGGCGCATTCGGTGGATTAATGCAGCATCTTGACGAGAGGTGTTTCGTGGCATGCGGAAAGCGAGCGTAGGATCAACTCTGTTCAACATAGAGGGGGGAAGAATGTCGGTTGTCCGTTGGCGGGAAGCCAGGGGTGTCACTAGGCGTCGCAGAATGGAACAGCGGTCTCCTCTCAGCAGAACAATACGGGTCCGTTTCCGATACGACAGTGCTGCTTCTGCGGCGCTGTCGGCCTGCTCGTTCCCCACGACACCACAGTGGGCTGAAACCCACTGGAGAACTAGCTCTAAAAGCAAGAGCTGAGACTCGTCTTAATGTTCTTCGTTACTTATGCGGTTACCGGTGGGGCACATCTCCTCGGGCAATGCTCAGCGTTCACCGATCTCTTATAAGTCAGATGGTTGTGCATCACATCCCCTTGCTACACAACCTCCCTGTTACCACAGAGAAGGTGTTAGAGTCTATCCTAGCAAAGGGCGTGAAGCTCTGTCTTGGCCTTCCTCGAGCAACGTCAAACGCTTTAGCCATGGCAGAAGCACGGGAACCACCTGTATCAGCTCTCAGGATGCAAGAAACGTTCCGCCACTACGTGCGGTTGGCAACGCGTCAGTATCGCCATCCCCAGCTTCGAGCCATTATGAGTCGTCACCACTCTTCTTTTACCCAAGCTATCCAGACACAACGTGGTCTTATTCCGAAACACAAGCCACATGCATTACCAGATATCCCAACATGGGTCCTGCAGACTCCTGACGTAAGAACTAGTGTGCCTGGACTCCCGGGAAAGAAGGTTATACCAACGCATGTTCTTCGTCAGTTCAGTCTTGAGCTACTAAACAGCTCCGCAGGCAGGATGCAGATTTTCACGGATGCCTCTACGACATCATCCGGTTCCTCGTGTGTATTTGTTATCCCGGAGGCGAATATTGAGAGAGCGGTGCGGCTGTCTCACGTCACCTCTGCAACGGCCGCTGAACTTTATGGAGTCCTCTTGGCAATAAGTTTCATCAACACACAATCTTCAGATGCTCGCTGGACCATCTATAGCGACTCAAAATGTGCGTTTCAGACCCTAGCTACCATGTTTACTACGGGATCTCTGGCGACAGCAGCACAAGATGTCTTACACGCACACCATGCAGCAGTTTTAAAAGGTCATGACATCCAAATGCAGTTGATCCCTAGCTACTGTGGCATTGCAGGTAACGAGGCTGTGGACGCTGCTGCACGCCGGGCTCTTCAACTAAGGCGCGCCCAGGTGTTGCCCATTTATTTCACCAAGGGTGACGCGGGGCGAATGGTGAACGAGTTCAAACAACGAATGTGCAATAACCTCCTGGTTAACAGGATCGGCTCGGGATTCGCTTCTGTACAAGGTCGACCCAGGGTTACGCTTTCGAGTACCACCTTCCTTTACGCGACAAACGACAACTGTCCTACATAGGCTACGGCTCAATGTACCGTACAGCGCACGTCTCCTCTTCAAAATCGGAAAGCGAGACTCTCCGAACTGTAGTGAGTGTGGCGTTGTAGAGGATGTAGAACACATCCTTCTCGGGTGTCAGAAGTACGTCGATGCTCGAAATGCATTAGAGACAAGCCTCTCTCGTTTGGACTCCCGAGCCTTCGACATCACGAAACTATTAGGTCCTCCTTCGTCCGACAAGGCGCTAAGGGCACTTGAAGACTTTTTGCATGCAACCGGGCTTATGGACATCCTACACCCTTAGAAATGAACTTCACCGCATAGCACGCTCCTAGCGAACCATATTATCGAATGATATCGTTATCTGCCCTGATTTGCTGAAAACGGGAGGCGTACGCCTTTTTTGTGACACTTATGCTGTTCATAATTGTCACAAAAAGGCGTACGCCTCCCGTTTTCAACAAATCAGTGCAGCTAACGGTATCATTCGAGATGATGGTTGGCTAGGAGCGTGCTATGCGGTGAAGTTCATTCCTAAGAGTGTATGACACGGTGAATGTGTGATGTGTCCTGTGTGTGCCCCCGGTGATTCCGCCACTTTACTCTAACTTGGGCGCAGCTCTTGAACTTTTGACCTACATGTTGAACTCCATTATCATCTCTGTTCGTCTCTGGACATCATCCTTTTGCGTTTTCATCATCTCATCATCGGATTGAACTTTCCGTATTAAGTGTACTGGGGTAGCCAGTTTTTTTTTTCGGAATGCACTGATTTGTTGAAAACGGGAGGCGTACGCCTTTTCTGTGGCACTTATGCTGCTCATAATTGTCACAGAAAACACGTACGCCTCCCGTTTTCAACAAATCAAGGCAGATAACGATATCATTCGAGATGATGGTTGGCTAGGAGCGTGCTATGCGGTGAAGTTCATTTGTAAGAGTATACTCGAACGTGTCCGTGCAGCAGCGCCGGATCAGCATTGGCCTCGATGAGCATTGGCTCAGTGCGGATCGAAGGTGTCCATGTGACAGGGGTATAACATAACGTTTGATATTTTCGGGGCATTTCTGGTGGGGAAATCGACTTTTATTCCGGTCGTTACGTTAGGTTTGCAAACAGTATCACATAAAAATTAAAGATATATATATATATATATGTGTATACAGGGTGTCCGGTGAGAAAGTGTCATTAAATTTTTAAAAATAGGTTTAACTTCAGAAAATTATGATACTAAATTATGAAACCGGGTAAGATAACGATATGATTCGAGATTATTTTTGGCTAGGAGCCTGCTATGCGGTGAAGTTCATTTTTAAGAGTATACCAACCAACTAGCGACGAGACAAGACGTACGAGCACATGTTCGGCCAGTTCTTTTTCATGTGGACACCGAATGGTCCTCCGAGTAATCCCCGAGTGAGCTGTATATGATATTTCACAGCCTCCAATATCATGCAGTTATCTTCACCTGCGGCGGCCGAAAACGCAGCGTTAGGAATACAGACGTTGATTATCTTACACATGTGCATTTTTCTGCATCTGAGCAAAGCCCGATTCAAGTCCGTCCGCAACGATTACCGGCAACGACTCCAATTGATAGGACGACTAGCTCGTAGTAAATTACTGTTCTTCTGAACAGAATTGCTACCCTGGCCGGTGAATAGCACAGTTTCTACTGCGTTTCGGTATGCCGCGCGTTCCACTCCTACACTGTAAAAAAAAAAAAAAAAGAAAAGAAAAGGTAGAATTTCCTACCCGAAGTTGCAGCAGGACAGTACTTCTACCATTTCGTGCTAAAATACACGCGACTTCTCTCCCGCGGGTATAAGCGGCTGCGTCCCTTTCCCTTCCTCCTCTCTCTCACGCTTGCTAAGAAAAAAAAAAAGGTAGAATTTCCTACCCAAGCTGGTAGAACGACAGTTTTTACTCTGTTGTTTGTTTCTACTCTGCGACCCAAATGGTCAACCTTGTTGTGGTTGCAATGCAGCTCTACCGAAATGGCTAGAAAATCATACCTTTTTTTCTCAGAGTGCAGAGTGAAAAACCTCCCCACTTCATCGTCATAATATATCTGTTGTTGTTGTTGGAGATGCTGCGTGCCAAAAACAACAGGCAAATTCAAATTGGCAGTAGATTTACACATTAGGTGAGTCAGCCAATTTGTGTGGCGGCATGCAGGGTAGGAGTGCGGATAATTTCGACCACCTGGGGTTCCATTGACGTACGCCGGAAATCTCCGACACCCGGTGCTGGAAGCAACAGCCGGTAAGATGACGGGGTTCCACTGGAAGTGCTTAATTTACTTGCGGTACTTAGTAAGAATATAGTAAGTGAGGGAGCCGTACAGGAAGTAAGACTGCATGGTAGAGCTGTTTAATTCACAGGGTACTTCACGGAAGTGTGTGTCATGTACGATTAAAATCTACCTTGCCGTTTCAACTATTTCAGAACAATCAGCACTTACACGTTGAACAATTCACCTCAGTCGTGCCATTTGTCTTTGCCGAATGGGCAGATTTCATGAAAACACTAATTGCATTAAACTTTTCTTGTCTTGAAACATTTTCTCGTTAGTCACTCTCTTCCGTTGCTACAGAATTACTTGAATTCAAGATAACAGAATCTCTGTGGAAAGGTTTCCTCATAAAGTCGGAGGAACACCCAGGACGCCGCACAAGGTCAAATTGTCAGAAGACTGTACCTGAGTCCGTCCCGTTGTCCATTTCTGAGTGTCTCGACTCCTCTGACCCTTATTAAAAAGACTATTGAGATTCTGTTGAAACCTCGTTGAACTGCCTCAGCAGGCCATCTGGATTTCCTATCGAAAAATAAACTTTTTGTTGCCAAAGCTGTTAATGGTGTATTGACAGCTATTGAAATGTAGCCATCGCTTCCTTCTGGAATTCTTTTCGAGCCCTTGTTCTGAATGAATCTGTTGCATTTCTATTTACCTTAAGGCGAAATGCAACGAATGCTACTATTGTCGTGTTTTTGTTGACTTCCTGAAGTGAAATTATTGACAGGCACTGTGACTAATATGTTTTGGATACGAAGTCGTCTTGTGAATACAGAACATCTGGAAAAGTGCATTTGTCTGTATCACACCACGTGTATTTATCTGTGCTAAATACATGAATACATGTTGGTAGAGTATGTAGCGTGAGTGTGCTGCTGACACTCCAAATAGCAGTTTTGGTTTTTAGAGGTAGCACAAGTTTTCAGTTGAAATCAGCAATTTTCTTTCTGCAGTTTTCTTTTTCTTTTTCAATGTCGGTCACCTTATATGTCATTTTCTGTTCTTCCTCTTCCTTGTCTAGCGTATTTCACCAAAGCGGGCAATGTGAAAAGCAAGAAGAGAGAAATATGAAAGCCTCCATGACTCCTAAGCGCAAAAAGAACTCAGTTGGAAAATCATATGCAGCAGTGGAATTTCCTTGCTAAGAGAAACCCCATACCATGCAGGATGCTTCTGTAAAATTCCTGGGCTAAACAATTCGTGAACGGGTGCATCAATCGGAAAATATCTCGCTTTTACTAGTATCTGAACGGTGCCACCTACAAACTGCGCACCCTGTGAATAAGTGGGAAACGCTCATTGTTTAAATAAAAATACAGATGTGTTTCGCGATAAACATAACTTCTAAAGCACGGCGCCGTCGGTATAAAAATGGGTACTACCCCTTTTGGGATCTTCAATGGACACCTTTGAGAGAAAAGACTGCCACCAAAGCCGGCCATTTACTGATGTAATTAATTGGTTTCGGATTACATAGTTTTGTCACGGCTGGTCGCGGTGAAGCGCAAAAGTGCGTTCTTCCACTCCCTCATCCACAAATGAATTAAATGTTCTTGCGGTTTCCTTGCAACGGGGTGTGCTGAAGAAAAATAACAGTGTCAGACTTATCTGACAGATATGCGCCATTTCTCTGTCATGATCGCACGGGCGAAACACAATTAATCACATGGTGCCTTGATATCACATGCTTTGCATTTTTTCTTCAGCTCTTCCCGTTGCGAAATAAGCTCAAGAACACGTAATTCACCTGATTTCTTTTTGTAGCATGCCTTCTCTATGTGGCCGTTTTTACGACAGTAACGACAGACTGCATTTTGATGTGGGCGCGTCGTAGAAGGATGGACTTCCATGCACCGGAAGCATCTCTTTGATCCCTGTTGTCTAGAGTGCCTCCTGAGTGCATGATTCACTTCGTTATACACCTTAGACGCTTGAATTGAAGCTTGCTGCATAGCAGTGGACTCACTCTCTAGGGCCAAACGAAGCCCCTGTTGTAAGGAGATATCGCCTACGCCCAGAAGACGCTGCTGCAGGTTGGCGTCAAGGACATCGCAAACGAAGCGATTGCGGAGCATCACCTCCAAAGGTAGGCGTGACACATGGGACGATCAGCCACGAACTGAGTCCTGGAACGCCGAAGTTCGCGTGTCACCATTGTCCATTTCCTGGGTAAGGGTCGGTTGAGCTGTGTGACCGCTGTCCGCGCCATCTCGTGTCCGCGTATGTGGCGTCTGTGGTCATGGTGGCTGCCCTGCGTTGCCGAGACAGCACCCAGTCAACACACATTGTTGGTAGAATGCAGAATTAACGTTGAATATTGCCGAACAATGTAGAACGCAAAATCGCTCCGCGCTCATTTTACGTAGTCAATTCAGCATGTCAAATGTTTTACGTGAATATAACGTGGATTTGTTGCACACAAATTAACAGTAGGTTGTCATACGTGAAAACAGCGTCGATAACTGCAATGGAAAGTCACAGAAGGACAGACGTCGAATATACAACGTTGCTTTTGTGAAAATTTTGCCTCATACCTGTGGCAAAAGAGCACGCTCAAACAACGTGGATCTGCCGCGCAGGCCGTTCAACAGCTCGTTACCAAGGCTGCTTTTGCCTGATTCTTCTACTGTTAACATTGCAAAAGATCGTACAAAGAAAATAATAATATGGTAGTAATTCCATATGTGGGAAGCCTATAGCTGATGGGAAACCAGTAACTGCTCCCCCAGAAATCGAGACACGGGTATTTTATAAAATTCAAAGAACCTTGAAAGCCCTACCTATAATCAAATTCCATTCACTTCAAGAAAAAATAAAAGTTTGGGGGTTTGAGCCCCCTTTTCTTCGCCATCCGCCTTCACCCCATCTTCTTAACTCTGCCCCACTGCCGTTTGAGACCACCCACCACACCACCGCACCACCGCCAGCCCGACGCCCGGCCCGGTCACAGTAGAATTCTGCGCAGAAGGCGTAATTTTTTCGTCAGGCGCAGAAGAGAGAATGACGTGATTCTCTGGCCCATTGCGCCGTTGCAGCGGATAATTTCAAACTGTTCCAGAGTCCAGACCCGCTGGAAGCTGATTGCTTCCTGATGCTTGATGATGATGGGCGAACGCGAACAGGATCATTAGGAAGTGAGCATTCCTTTTCACTTTCAATGCCTCTGCATTTCCTGTATTATTGTACCTGACCATATCCGCATGCCAGCAACAAGGAGGAAGTGTGCATCACCACAAGAGTGGGAAAGAATAACGAGAGGAATCATACGACTGTCTTTCATTCAGGATACGGGAGGCCAGGCAAGTGCAGATTCGAAACCAAAAATGATTATGATGTTAGGAGTGGGTATAAAGACTCCACCCAAGCTCAACGAATTTCAGTTAAATGAATCCTGCTTCAATTTCTAAGACTGAGTGATTACACCGTTCGACTATAGAATGCATACTCGCCCGCCTGATTATCACGTACGCTTTGTAATGTTCCGTTCGTGTTTTGACGAATTTCGTTTGATGAGTATATCGTTGACACTCAATATTAAATAAATTCGGAGGAGAAATAGAATACGGAAAACACTGTTATAAAGGAAGTTACTGTTATTGTGAGGACACTTTCTGCGGGTTTGAGCGTCATGCAGTTTTGTTACCTAGACCAGAACATAAGTAGTATAAATATATGTCCTATAGCCAAGAGTTTTCTCTAATTCAATTCAAATCCAATTCTAATCCAACACAATCCAGTTCTAATCCAACACAAGCCAAATCCAAAGCCTACTGATCTTTGATTGGCTGACCGTAGCTCCGCTCTTTTATGGCAATTAGTACGCCTTATTCATAAGTGCTGCCATCTCGTGGCGGCAGCTGGCGGCGCCGCCATGTTTGAGTATTCGGGCGGTCATGCTATATGCGATTTCCTGTAACGGGACCAGTTGGGGAGTCAGGAGATTTGCGATTCAAGCCTTTTAGGATGGCAAGCGAGCTGGAAGAATCCACAGCCGAGCTCACGACCCTAACGTTATACTAACGTTTCTTTCGGACAACTTCGTTATTGTCTTCTACAGCGAGTAAACAGCATCGGATAAGCACGCTCGGCGTAGCTGCAACTTCGTGACTGAATCTCACGTCGAATTGCGCACATTTGGACTCTCTCGCTTTTGTACATGTGAATACTCAACTACTCGCCCGAAGTTACAGCAGTGTTTTGATGTGGCGTGTTACGCAGTTACGTACCGGGTCCCTATATGGGCGTTTGTGCAGCATGGAGTCGCGATGCATGATCTTACTACAGAACTATCTGCTTAGCTGCTGGCCCTCTTCTGTAATTGAATAAAAAAGCATTTGAGCACCTGTGACTAGACACATTTTTGTGTACCTTCAGTAAAATATCGGATGTACTTTCATACTCGCACATGTAGCTGTTTGGTACCAGAAACCCAACAACCCTGCTGGAAATAGTCCAATTCAAAATAGCCCAGAAATCTCATTCGGTTTAAGTGGATATCACATTTATAATTCTCATTGAAAGGAGCCAAAATTTCCCATTCCGAATCGACAATTTTGGACAAATACCATATTGAAAACTACTGAAATTTAGTGGGTTTCAAAGAGAAATCACTGTAATTGTCAATGGGGATGAAGTGGAACCACGCTTAATCACACCCATTTGAGGCCAGTCTAGTTTACCATTGGCCAATGTGCTGTAGCCCAGATTTTCCCATTAAAGTCACATGGAAATTCTCATTGATGATTCACATTTTGAATGTGTAATAACGATCGATTCTGCTGCATCGAATGAGCAGAACGCATGTTTTTGCTGTAGAAAGGAGTTACACTAGATGCCGTTTCTGCGTGCACATTTATTTCTTCACACATCACAATACAGTAGATATTAAAATATTACAAGTGGGACATATAAAGGTGAAAGTTATTTCAAATGTTTCAAATGTTCAAAAGTGTGAATATTCACCAGTTATCACCAGTTCATATTCACCAGTATTATTCACCAGTACAAATATTCACCAGTTCATCAGTTAAAAATCGCTAGCAAGACAGTGAACAACAAGAGTAAAAACTCGATTAGCACTACATGTTTTGAAAGCATACTGTCCATCACCAACACACACAAAATAAATCCACAATCAGTAACTTCATAGTGATGTGTCCCCAACGTCCGTACAGCGTCGACAAACAAAACAGAAGATCTTGAAGCACTCAACCATCATGGTCTTCTGTGCTTCGTAGGTGATTCGCGATGTCCTGTCCAGCTTGCGTTTCATGCGTGAAAACTAATCCCATCCAACTTCGGTAAGATTCCGTCCACACCTCCAGCACCGTCCAGCATCCGAACACCTCGGCATTCCGTAACAGACTGACTAATCCGTTGAAGAGTTGAGGAAACGCATGGACTTCCGTGCACTGGAATGTTATACGAATGCAGAAACAATAGCTTAAAGTGATAGGTGCACATGAACTTACCGCGACACATGTGCTTTTGAGTATATGTTCACGAGCATTTGAAATAACGTAGCGAACTATTTTCAACGCGGACGAGCCACTATGCGGTGCGCCACGGAAACGTGTTACAACGCGCCCGCTTCGGACTCTGCCTCTGCGAGCGGCGACATCGGCGAACGGCTTGCTCAGTTGATTTGTTCGGAATAAATTTTCATTTGCTTCATTAATTAATTTATACTATGTCTGATTGTCGTTCAATTTTCGCTTGCAATATATGTCGATACGGTGCGTATTCTGTTTTCATTTGTTTGAATCGGACGCGTTCTTCGAATTAGTTCATGTTCTACACGGACGTACGGCGTTCTTCGTAATTATATTATTACTTAATTTGAGAGTGATGATGTACTATTGGTCACCATTACGCTTGTTCCTTCAGCAACTGGCTTCTCACTTATTGTATTCGCGGCCATGCAACATGTTGGATCCCACTAAATCAATTGGAAAGCAGTTTCTCATTGGTACACATTAGCCCAATTCCTCATTCCTTCTATTGGTGCAGACTGTAATGTACAGGGTTCGCCAAGATAAACTCCAGGGTTTGTAACGAAGATAAAACAAATTAGAACAGTGTCGGAAAGCCAAGACGTATTATGTCCCAAAATTTTATGTCGACAATGCTGCTTGGTCCGTTTCTCTGTGGATAAATCGTGAAAATTAAAAAATCGACGCTGCTTAAACGGCTATACCTGTGTTTCAGCTTCTTTCCGTAAGATGGCGAAACGGTCGAACGCGGCGTTGCAGACTACGATTCTGCATTCAGTTCCACTTGTTCAGATTTCGATGTCGTCTGCAACGCCGCGTTCGACCGTTTCGCCATCTGACGGAAAGGAGCTGAAACACAGGTATAGCCGACTAGGCAGCGGCGGTTTTCTATTTTTCACGATTTATCCGCAGAGGAACGGACCAAATGACAGTATCGACATAAAATTTTGGGGCATAATACATCCTCTAACACCTACTTTAGCTTTCCGACACTGTTATTATTTGTTTTATCTTCGTTACAAACCCCGAAGTTTATCTTGGCGAACCCTGTACAACATGTTGGATCTCATTAAATCAATTGGAAGTTTCTCACTGACGACCATTAAACCATTTCGTTCAATTGGTTCCTTGCTTCGTGACGTGGTCTTCGCCACACAACACGGCGGAGCCCGGTTTCGCGAAGGCAGCTTCCGTGCTTAACTTCGACTTCAGGCAATGAGAAATAGTCGGCTTTTACACGTTGAACGAATTCGCAGTCTGATTTCTCATTGAATCTCATTAAAATTGCGGGGAGAAGTCAATGAGATCATGCCGAGTATTTCCAGCAGGGAAAAGGCAGCCTGTGAACCACGGTGTAAGATAAAGATAAGAGGTGATGATTCGCACGCCAGCAGAGCGTCCAGATAATATTCGCTTTCCAGGCCCCCTCGCCTGATCACCATCTCTCGGCGCGCAGTAGGACTGACAGGACCGCCAGGGGTTACCTATGCCTTTCCCGGCGTTGCAAGCGAATGTCTTGTGCTCTTGGCCTCGGCAGCTATGCGCACCGTCAGATGGCGATCAGGCAAGGGGGCCTGGAAAGCGAACATTATCTGGACGCCGCCTTCGCGTGGCGAGACAAGAGAGTGTCATCACCTCTTATCTTTATCTTACACCGTGCTGTGAACTCAGTCGTGCAATCTCATTCTTCTGTGCCCCACTCTCACCCTCAACGCATTAACCTCATGCTTTCCTTTTAAAGTCACCTTCTGTGATCCATCTCATCATTCTTCCAACGTTTGTTAGTCATATTTTATCTTTGTCTTTAATCTACCTCATCCTTCTTCCAGCATTTGTTAGTTTATCCTTTATATCTTAATTCCTTTTCTGTTTATTTAGTTCTTATTTCTTAATTTTATTTATTTCTTATTTCTTAATTTTATTTATTTCTTATTTCTTAATTTCATTTCTTTATTGATTCATAACTGGAATAGCAAGCCGACGTCCCGTTTGGCTGACCTTTCCTCCTTTTTTTTCTTTTCGTCTAATAAATATATCCCCCCCCCAACAAAAGGTGAACGGATACATTCTTTTTGAGACGGAAGTTATGTGGGGCTGACTGTTCACACAAAGGAAGAGGAAGAGCCCCTTTCTTGGAGACACAGAAAACCAGACTTTCTGTGATGATTTGATGATTTCCTAGCATGTGATGCCGTTTTCTTTATGATGAAAAGGCAACGGCATGCCAGAAGGAGCGCATTGGTTTTGCTTTGAAATCTGCTGTGTCGTACTTGGTTATACGCTTGGTCAGCTCTTTTTTAAAAGCAATTACAGTAACAATGTCCCAAACAGAGATTCACCACTAAGAGAGACAGTGCACAAAGCGCATTTTTCCAATCATCTGCTAAATGCTGGGCTGGCAGCATGCTTCCACTGGAAATTCAACACTCCTGCACTTGAATGAAGTGCTCTGTAGCTCCCGTTTAGTATAGACCTACTTCTGAAAGAAGCTGCCGTCCTGCGACGCGCCAAACAACCTCAATCTAAGGATGTTCTGACCGTGAACGTGTCACGTGCCTTCTTAATTATTTTAGAGGCAATAATAACGAACTGAGGATTTACCTTCTCGGTATTCGGGCCAATTTTGCCCTTTTGGGTGCACAGTGGCACGAGCAGCAACGGGGAGTTGCCGGTCAACCTCCCCGGATACCGCGTTGTTGGCGATAGGCGATGTGGCGAAAACCGAAACCACCGGCAGCTATACTCAAACATGGCGTGTAAACGCAGTCTCCGTCTCCACACATAGATGGCGCGCACTTATGAATAAGGTGTGTTGGCTTGGCTCCGCCCAGTTCACGCTGAATGCCCCGTGCTAAGCCTACTGATCGTTGATTGGTTGACTGTAGCTCCACCCGTTTATGCTAATTACTCGGCTCCGCCCACTTCATGCTGATTGGTGCATGCGTATCGCTGAGCACAGCTCCGCCCCTTTATGCTAATTAACCGGCTCCGCTGATTGGTCCATTCTAAGCCTCCTGATCACTCTCCACGTTTTCCAGACTTTGTAAGCCCTCTGATTGGCCGTCCCCAATTTATGCCTACCGATTGGCCCGTTCTAAGCCCACTGACTGGCTGACTAAGCCCGCTGAACATAGCCTTCATTAGCGCCCGCCAGACGGCGCGCTCGGCAGCGACCCCACTGCGGCTTTATCTCATGCGTCCAAACGTACCTTGTGCCACCAGATGGCGCGACTCAGGTGCATCAACTCCACGCTGTTCCGCTTTGAGGCGTAAACAAGCGAGAGAACTTCGTCGTGATGTGCTGCCATATATTGTGCTCCCATTTCACCGCAAACAAGTTACGGGACATCATACCTGAAATCTTGAATGAGTACCTGTCGGCTTACAGGTAGCAATCACAGCGCGAGCTCCAGGAACTATGTCAGGAAGAAATAAGAGTCCTGGAGACGATCATCAATCGCGCTAGGAGCTATGGATGAAAATAAAGATGCATCACACCTCGCTACACAGTCTGCTCAAGTTATTCCTCGATGCATATGCAGTTCCAGCACCCCGCTCGAATTCTCATCTCCTGCGCGTCCATGTGTGGGAAGACGGTGCTCACGCAGAATATAATGAGACACCCCAAGTTATTTAGCATTCCACCGCAGAAGATACTCTATGTACGAAAGTATGCAGCCGGATGGGAAAAGGATTTCAACGGCGTGGAGTTTATGGATAGGATACCCACAGATTGGGATGAACAATATCCCACTCTCATAGTTATTGACGATGAAATCACAAAAAGGGTGTTCTACCGGAAGTAGAGTCGCTGTTTGTGCGTGGTAGCCACCATAAGAACGTGTCCGTGATCCTGATCACACAAGCCCCGTTCTATCACAATGCCGCTTTTCGAACGATATCGCTGAACGCCAGTTATATCGTATTGTTCCGGAACGCTCGGTCCGTACAACAGATTGAAACCTTCGGACGTCAGGTGTTCGGGAAACAGGGGCTCTCCTATTTTCTCGACGCATATAACCAGGCGACTGGGAATGCGCACGGTTATTTAGTTGTGGATCTGCACGCGCAAACACCTCCCTCTCGTAGCCTGCGAACGGGTATTTTACCGCACGACCGGCAGTTCCTGTTTACGCCTGCGAAATGACTGCCGATCTTAGAAGACATCTCACGCCTCCTCAAAGTATTGGCCACCAGCAAACCGACGCATCGCGCAGAGCTACTTAGAGAGCTCAGCTGCGACGACATTCGAATCCTTTCAGAAATCTGTCTTAACATTCTACGCGGAAATATCCCACTTTCGACGGAACTTCATTAAAACTTGAAGAAACACAAAAAAATCCTCTGCTTCCCCGCTTACAAGACACTTCATAAGTGCCCCCGGCACTTGAAGAAATACATTAGGCAACAACGAGGTGGTCTCATTCCCATACTTCCACTGCTCCTCTCAGGGCTATCAAGTCTCGTGGCGGGAGTCGCCGGGCGAGCGATATCCAAAGCCATCGGTCATGGCTCATAGAATAGAAATGGGTGAAGTTCTGAAATCTAATGATTCGGACGATGTAAAAATGGGCAAAATACTGGAAGCCCTCTATTACTTGCTTAAGCGCGTTCACTATCATCCTCCTCCCCCTCCTCCTCCTCCTCTGGAACCTGTCCATTCGGCACCCGAACCGGAACCCGATCAATTCGATTTTAATCTTCTACCCTCCGGCGTTGATAAAGCACGCGCGAAATCTGTGCTAAAAGAATTGAAGAAAGTTTTCACCTGGCAGGCGGATAATGTGCTGCTATATAGAGGGAAGCGAATCAACCGCTCAAACATTGTGGCCTTTGTGAGCTACTTAGCACGTCGTGGCGCGCTCATCAAGAAACCCAGTTGGTACAAAAAAGTATAGAAAATTATAAGCGCTTTGAAAATGCACCGAATTGCTTGCTGGAGCAAATATGGGGCCCTATAGAGAGATCAAGGAGAAAGGGTTAGGTGGAGTGGATCGGTACCGACGTTATCACAAGCTCATGCGCAGAGAAGCCATCGAACAGCTGAAAAAGAAGATGCTTACACCCTTCACAAGCCTGTTCAAGAAAAAATTGAAACGGCGCTCCATCATCGCAACTCACGTGAAGGATTTATATCAGGCTGACCTTCTGGATATGCGTAAATATCAGAAATTTAACAAGGGCTTCAGGTACATCTTAACGGTGATAGATACGCTATCGAGGTACCTGTACATTGTCCCCATTCGCACAAAACGCCCGCAAGACGTAAACAGAGCTTTCCAACGAGTTTTCCGTCATGGAATTCCGAAGAATCTCCTCACGGATCGTGAAAGCGAATTTTGGGGTTCCCCCATTCGCTACTATTTTCAGTCGCTACTAAAGCACTATAGTACACAAAGTGGAATGAAGGCGGCTTGCTGTGAACGCGTGCACAGAACAATTACAGAAAGAATAGCCAGGCATTTCACTAGTACGGGGAAGTTTAATTATAGCAACGCGCTGCCGAAGATAGTGGCCGACTATAACGACTCGGTACACTCCGTCACGGGTGAAAAGCTAAAAAACGTGAACGCCGGAAATTAAGTAGCTCTGTTCAACAGATTGAATTTAAGACGACCCCACGCGAGAGCAAGTATAAACTACGGGACCAGGTGAGGCTCGCGTTAGATCGTGGCGTGTTCGCCAAAGGGCTACGATCAAAGGTGGACGGCCGAAATGTTTGAGGTGTCGCAAACGAGGAAGACTGATCCACCCGTAGTGTACGTGAAAGATTCGATGGGAAAAGAAATACTGGGATCATTCTATGAGCAGAAGCTGCAGCCCGTCCACCATCTTTCCTCGTACGATAAGCGACTATTATCCATGGTGATTAGAAAGAAGAAAATGAACGGGGTATTGCACTACTTGGTTAGTTGGTTCGGATACGCCAAAGATCACGATTCTTGGGTGCCTGCCAGCGATGTCAGAAAATGAATTTTACGTGTATCTGCTCTCGAATGCCACCATGGACCTGCACCCGTCCAACACGCTGAATGACTTCACGATCGCGTTAGATAAGCCGCTACACCTGGATGATTCGTACGTCGTCGGTCTAGAGGGATTTCCTATTCCCAACAGCTTTCTGAACGTGAACCAAGCGCCGGATAACCTGATAACGCTATCAATGGAGAAGTGGCAAACAAAACAGCTCACGTTCGAAGACACGGACATGCTATTGTATGTATGTATGCCTTTTATTTCATTTCCATTGGAAACGAGGATCAGGTACAAAAGGGGGAAACCCTGACGAGGTACCTGACCCTATACAGAGCAGTCATGGCGGCATTTACAGTAATACAGTAATACAATATACACAACAGATTCAATAGTAGGTATCGTGGTACATATTATAACATTATCCCAGTTATATTTCTAACATGATAATGTCAACATAAAATAAAATAAAATAAAATACACCCTCAGTCATTGATCAGTGATACTGATAAGCAGCTCATTCGTTAACTTTTTCTTATAGGCACGTGGATTCAAAAAGGCCGCAAAAAGGTGCCTCCAGTTATTTAGAAAGTTTGGGACAAGGTACCTAGTAGTCTGCGAGCCATAATTTGTTCTGCTGAATGGAAGAGTAAACAGATACGGATTTCGGAGTGAATATCGGCTACTTGGAGTTTGCACTGATACATTACCTGAGTAAAACGTTGTATATGCATGTACGCCAAGCTTTAATGTGAATAACTGTTGTATTGGTAAAATAGCTAATTGCTGAAAAGTTGCTGGTACAACATCTGAAGTGCTCGCGACGAGGCTTAGTACTCGCTTTTGCAGAGCATAAATTCTATTATAGTTACTGGAACTGGTTAGGCCCCATACTAATAGACAATAGTACAGGGAGGGGTAAATTAGGGCGAAATAGAGTGATCTCTTTAACCAGCAGGTAGTAAATCCCTGATGCGGTACAATGCTCCTATTTTCCTGGCAACTTCTGATGTGACACTGCTAACGTGAACGTTCCATAGTAGATTCTCTTGGAACCAAACAGCCAGGAACTTGATGTGAGGTACTCTTTCAATTCCATTCTGATCAATGCATAAATTCAGAGAGTCGTCAGTGATTGGCTTATTCTTTGCTGTGAATACCATATATTTGGTTTTCTTCACGTTCAACTTCAATCTATTTTTCCTAGCCAAACAGATAGTTCATCGAGATACTTGTTTACTACGCTATTTAAGTGTAACAAAGAATTGTGACTGAAAAACACGCTAGTGTCATCCGCATAGAGCACCGTATCGTTTGCGCCGGGAACTGCAATGATATCGTTGATGTAGATAAGGAACAGGGCAGGACCGAGGATCGAACCCTGAGGAACACCATATTTTATCAACTGCTTTGACGAATTGTGACCGTGGATTGAAATGTACAGATATCTAGATGTAAGGTAACTGGAAAATAGGTTATGGGCTATTCCGCGAATACCGCAAAGATTAAGTTTGCCCAACAGGATATCATGGCTAATGCTGTCGAAAGCTTTTCTGAGATCTAGAAACAATCCAACTGTGTAAAGACGGTTCTCGATATTCTCGATGATTTGATCTTTTATTCCCAGTAATGCAGTTTCTATAGATTTTCCTTTCTGAAAGCCAAATTGGGATTCTGTAATTAGTTTATTTTCCTGTAGAAAGGAAGATAGCCTGTTATTTAAAACCTTCTCGACTACTTTAGAGAATACAGGTAAAATAGAGATTGGTCTGTAGTTATTTATATCATTTTTATTTCCACCTTTGCTTAAGATGACCACTTTGGCAGTTTTAAGTTGTTCAGGGAAAACTGCTGTGGTGAATATAGAGTTAACTAAGTGACAGAGAGGATAGGATAATACAGCAGAGGCATGTTTAATTGGGAGAGTACTGAGACCATCCACACCAACCGAAGTTGTTTTATTTAACGAGAGCAGCACTTTTTCGACCTCGAGCGGCGATGCTGGGCATAAAAAGAATGAGTTACTTTGCGGGATATTTAAGTAGTGATCGAAAGTCTTGTCTAAGGAGAATTGAGGAGGGTTGTCGTACGCCCCAATATTTACCAAATGATTGTTAATCACATCCGCAAGCGCCTGTCCCGAGTAAGTATTTCCGTCTATTTTTAGCTCTTTAGGCACTTCTGAAGGCGTAGATGAAAAAGCCAATTTTCTTACTGTACGCCAGATTTTGGCCGTGCCGCCATGATTTTGATTAAGAAGCTGCACGTAATACTGCCTCTTAGCGTGCTTCAGCCTGTTGCTCACCTCGTTGCGGAACCGTTTGAATGCCTGGACATCGTGCTTATTTCGAGTTTTGAGAAATTTTGAAATAACTTGTTTTTCTCTTTTATGTCTCTGAAAAGCAATGGTGTTACCCAAGGTTTACGAATTTTCTTACTACGTAACCCAATGGTGCGAACAGGAAAAGCCTTATCATAGCATTCAGTTATGTGTGCATGTAGCATGTGGCAAAGCATATTTGGGTCATTTTGTGAGTAAAAATAAGCCCAGTCGATACTTGTTAATTTGGCAATAAAGTCGTTCAAGGATTGCTCGTTTATAGTCCTTCTGTTGTGCGGGACAACATGGCTGCGGGACATATGTCTAACTGAAGCTAGAGATATCATACAAAATACAGGTAAATGGTCGCTGATCAATGTTGAGAAAACCCCGGAGTAAAGCACTTGTGAGCTATTCGTTATGCATGGATCAAGCAGGGTGTTTGACTCCGGACGAGTAGGAAGGTCTATCATGTTAATACAGCCGAATGATTCGTAAAGGTTTATGATGTCTATGGTATCGCCAGATAGAAAATTAATATTTATATCACCGAGAATAACCAGTGGTAGCTTTATAATATTAGCTTCTCGTAGGAGCACTTGCAAATAATCCAGGAATACTTGCATATTCCCGGAAGGGGGTCTATAGATCACTGCTATCAACATCCCAAGGGTTGAAACAACCAAACTTTCAAAATCATTTTCAACCTTTGTAAGGCCAGTTTCCACAGTGTACTGATGGCTTATATACATTGCAACGCCACCACCCCGTCTACCAGTTCTTCCAATTGCGACGGGAAAGTAGCCAGGGATGTGTGGTGGTGTGTCACCATGGGGAAGCCATGAAGGTCAGTATATCAAATTTGAAATTTAATGACTCTAAAAATAACTCTATAACATCCTTCTTTGCACGGAGACTTTGTGCATTTAAGTGGAACATAGACAAGTACGAGTGAAAGGCAGATACTGTTCTACCAAAAACCTCATTTGAAACATAGTCTGTACAAGTCATAACATTTCAACAGTACGCTCATGATGGTGAATATGTAAGGTTAGGTTAGATTGAGCAGTTCTTGCTCCGAGGTAATCCTGGTTGACTCGTCTCCTTGCTTCTTGCACATATAAACAACACCATTTTTTCTGCCATGTAAATTTGTACTGCAGGAACTTCGCCCTCTCCCGAGCCAGAAAGAATAGTCTTTTGTTCTGGGCTGTCACCCATACAACCAGGAACGTCCGAAAGACGTCCCATATTGGTTGTATGTCTGCGTCTTAGGCGGATGTCGAATGGACGTCTACGGGATATCCGCTTGGGATATTTTTAATGTCCTGGCACAGTCAGGGTGGGACAAATGTTATGGACGTCCGCAGGATGTCTTTGTTATGTTCGCTTGGGATTTCAAAATTTCATGGGAAATAAGAAAGAACAGGCATATTGTCCAAGAGAGGCCCTCGTTCTAGAACAGTCCTATACGGGCCTAAATGTTCGCGTTAAATATTGTCGACAAAAAAGAAGAGAAATCTTGCTTCCATCCTAAGCACGCGACAAAGCAACATCCCCACTGTTTGGCTTTTTTTTTTTTTGCAGAAGGTCGCGCAACAGCTTCTTTCTAAAAAGAACGACAATGCGAGAACTATATATATCATATCAACCACCTAGAACGCGCGCTTGCCGCAAGTGCTGTATGGCTCCGGCCGCCTTTAAAAAATCAAACCTTTCTATTGCGTGTCCATTTATCATTACTTTAGATTTTAAAACATTATTTGAGGATTTGCTTGCAATAAGTAGTTGAACCCCAATGTATGCTTAAATATCATATAATAACGCGCAAGCGGCGGAAGCTGAAGGCCCGATGTCACATATGTTTCGGTTTCGCTTTGTGACGTGTTAATAAGGATATCATCATCGCTATCGCTATTACCACTGGCTAGCATGGCGTTCTGTCATGTCGTCTGTTTATGTTCGCCCAGCTCTTGTCATCCCGTTAATCTTGCTGATCTTGTGCCCATCCTGTGCAATCGATGATTTCTATCCTAGCCGGAGTGCGTAAGTAATCTCGTTAAGCAAGGCGTTACGCTTTAAACCGTAGCTTTTCGTCTGAATGTCGTACATATGCTGTATTTTGTAGAGGGTTTAGCAGCAACAGGTGTTCCTGCTAGAGTGTTATTTAACTGCCTTTGAGACATTCAGTCAAAAGTTGTCATTGCTCTTTCAACAAGTAAGTTGGTGGTGTGCACGTTGGTGCGAGTGACGTATGGCTTGATATTGTATCAACTTTTATGAGAAGAAAAGCTTTACATTTCAGTGTCATTCACAAGCTGTGATATTTTTATGCCACTGTTGCCTTTCCTTTTACTGACAAAGAACATGTTATAAACATTCTGATAACCATATCATTGTGTCTGTGATACAGGCTGTGCCTGTGGGATTTTGGTCACTAGTTAAAAGTATTTTTGTATTCTTAAAGCTGGTTGTTGCAATGTACAGCATAACCTGCTGTTCCTACTGCTTTCTGTACCTTAGGCAGAGTATGCCAAATGTGTGATGTTTTGTTTTTACCTCTCTTTTGTAGTGCAATTTTGTAATGTTTTCAGTATGTTTAATGCAGGCCCAGTCCAAAATATCCTGCTTGTTCAGCTGGACCTCTGTGTGTTGAGGCTCAGCTAGTTCACTTTTTTTGGAACATTGCATTCACTATACAGATATATTCATTGCTATCCTTACTATGTTACTACGAGGTAGTGTACGTTTGTGTCACGGTTAAACCAGAAATGCTTAGTACTTGTAGTGTATTGAAGTATATATGTTCATGCTCTCCGAATGCTAGTCTGTGAAGCTACAGTGTTTTCTATGCTGCATTTTTAAGTGCCAACCTGCGTTGAAGTGAAAATTTAAGTGTGTTCTGGAGCACAAATTTCCTGAAACCTTTGTATTGAGCATTGTCGTTTTCATGCTATATTTTTTTACGGAATGACCAGAAAAAATTTTACACTGGTATCAGCGCCAAAGTGCTTCCCAAGGAGAGGGCTCTCACATATCTCAGTTTGAAAAAAATCGGAGAGGTCGACGGGACCAACCTGCCTGATCTGACGTGGAATCACCCAATTATGCAAATGCATGTTCCATGAAACAAACGTGCATCACATATGGTTTTCTACCCTTGATGTGTATAATTGTCTGTTTGATTTGGCAGTGTTCTGAAATAAATTTTGAACCATAGCAACGTAGGTATGTCACTCCTTCTGGATGGTGGAACAAACCACATGATGTGGCTTGTCCCCCAATTACACCCAGAGCACACTGGGCCAAAAGGGGAGGGGTACGACCCCAAAGATACGTCCTGTAATTGTCCGGAAAATGTCATGTCGGACGTTCTCGGGATTAAAAATAGAACGTCCGATGATGTTGCAATGAACGACCTAGGGACAGCCGAATGATGGTCTCTTGGACAAAACAGGATGTCACTGGGATATCCTGAAGTCCAGGGCATGATGTTATGTGGATGTCACAGGGATGTCTTTGTGTTGTCTGGGCAGCTTCTCGTTAATATATAATCCCTGTGAATGTACTTCACTCTTCCGCAGTTTATTCCGGTTGTACAGCCACATGTTTCTGTCGCCCCGATTAACGAATCTCACTATGATATGGGGTATTCTATCAACCTTAGTTGGCAATCTGTGGACCGCTTCTATCTGTTCGGGGGAGGGCTTTTCAAGGTCTAATATTTCAGCATATTGCCAAGCACTTCAAAAAGGTCTTCTTTGGCAGTAACCTTTACACCATGTATTTCTATGTTGTTTAGCCTGTTATATTGTTCCATACGATTGAGCTCGGTTTTTTAGTTTACGTATTTCCTCTTCAGGGGCACTGCTTTCTAGTTTTGTTACTCTCTGTTTTATCTCTTTGATTTCTTTGCCCTGTTCTACTTGCGCATTCAGTATTGCATCATATTTTGCCGACATCATTTCAATGGAGTGTTTAACCTCATCTGTTGCAGAGGAAAGTTCCTCAACTTTGGTCTTTATAGGAAGTAGGTCGGTAAGCATCTGCTTTATCTCAAGAAGCTGCTGTTTCAAAAAAAGTTCGTTACTTGCAACAGGGTTCCCATGCTCAAGGCTGCTTCGAGACCGCTCTTTACCTATCTTGCATGTTTGGCACTTCCAAGTTTCCATTATGACTTCACGGAAGTGTGTGTCATGTACGATTAAAATCTACCTTGCCGTTTCAACTATTTCAGAACAATCAGCACTTACACGTTGAACAATTCACCTCAGTCGTGCCATTTGTCTTTGCCGAATGGGCAGATTTCATGAAAACACTAATTGCATTAAACTTTTCTTGTCTTGAAACATTTTCTCGTTAGTCACTCTCTTCCGTTGCTACAGAATTACTTGAATTCAAGATAACAGAATCTCTGTGGAAAGGTTTCCTCATAAAGTCGGAGGAACACCCAGGACGCCGCACAAGGTCAAATTGTCAGAAGACTGTACCTGAGTCCGTCCCGTTGTCCATTTCTGAGTGTCTCGACTCCTCTGACCCTTATTAAAAAGACTATTGAGATTCTGTTGAAACCTCGTTGAACTGCCTCAGCAGGCCATCTGGATTTCCTATCGAAAAATAAACTTTTTGTTGCCAAAGCTGTTAATGGTGTATTGACAGCTATTGAAATGTAGCCATCGCTTCCTTCTGGAATTCTTTTCGAGCCCTTGTTCTGAATGAATCTGTTGCATTTCTATTTACCTTAAGGCGAAATGCAACGAATGCTACTATTGTCGTGTTTTTGTTGACTTCCTGAAGTGAAATTATTGACAGGCACTGTGACTAATATGTTTTGGATACGAAGTCGTCTTGTGAATACAGAACATCTGGAAAAGTGCATTTGTCTGTATCACACCACGTGTATTTATCTGTGCTAAATACATGAATACATGTTGGTAGAGTATGTAGCGTGAGTGTGCTGCTGACACTCCAAATAGCAGTTTTGGTTTTTAGAGGTAGCACAAGTTTTCAGTTGAAATCAGCAATTTTCTTTCTGCAGTTTTCTTTTTCTTTTTCAATGTCGGTCACCTTATATGTCATTTTCTGTTCTTCCTCTTCCTTGTCTAGCGTATTTCACCAAAGCGGGCAATGTGAAAAGCAAGAAGAGAGAAATATGAAAGCCTCCATGACTCCTAAGCGCAAAAAGAACTCAGTTGGAAAATCATATGCAGCAGTGGAATTTCCTTGCTAAGAGAAACCCCATACCATGCAGGATGCTTCTGTAAAATTCCTGGGCTAAACAATTCGTGAACGGGTGCATCAATCGGAAAATATCTCGCTTTTACTAGTATCTGAACGGTGCCACCTACAAACTGCGCACCCTGTGAATAAGTGGGAAACGCTCATTGTTTAAATAAAAATACAGATGTGTTTCGCGATAAACATAACTTCTAAAGCACGGCGCCGTCGGTATAAAAATGGGTACTACCCCTTTTGGGATCTTCAGTGGACACCTTTGAGAGAAAAGACTGCCACCAAAGCCGGCCATTTACTGATGTAATTAATTGGTTTCGGATTACATAGTTTTGTCACGGCTGGTCGCGGTGAAGCGCAAAAGTGCGTTCTTCCACTCCCTCATCCACAAATGAATTAAATGTTCTTGCGGTTTCCTTGCAACGGGGTGTGCTGAAGAAAAATAACAGTGTCAGACTTATCTGACAGATATGCGCCATTTCTCTGTCATGATCGCACGGGCGAAACACAATTAATCACATGGTGCCTTGATATCACATGCTTTGCATTTTTTCTTCAGCTCTTCCCGTTGCGAAATAAGCTCAAGAACACGTAATTCACCTGATTTCTTTTTGTAGCATGCCTTCTCTATGTGGCCGTTTTTACGACAGTAACGACAGACTGCATTTTGATGTGGGCGCGTCGTAGAAGGATGGACTTCCATGCACCGGAAGCATCTCTTTGATCCCTGTTGTCTAGAGTGCCTCCTGAGTGCATGATTCACTTCGTTATACACCTTAGACGCTTGAATTGAAGCTTGCTGCATAGCAGTGGACTCACTCTCTAGGGCCAAACGAAGCCCCTGTTGTAAGGAGATATCGCCTACGCCCAGAAGACGCTGCTGCAGGTTGGCGTCAAGGACATCGCAAACGAAGCGATTGCGGAGCATCACCTCCAAAGGTAGGCGTGACACATGGGACGATCAGCCACGAACTGAGTCCTGGAACGCCGAAGTTCGCGTGTCACCATTGTCCATTTCCTGGGTAAGGGTCGGTTGAGCTGTGTGACCGCTGTCCGCGCCATCTCGTGTCCGCGTATGTGGCGTCTGTGGTCATGGTGGCTGCCCTGCGTTGCCGAGACAGCACCCAGTCAACACACATTGTTGGTAGAATGCAGAATTAACGTTGAATATTGCCGAACAATGTAGAACGCAAAATCGCTCCGCGCTCATTTTACGTAGTCAATTCAGCATGTCAAATGTTTTACGTGAATATAACGTGGATTTGTTGCACACAAATTAACAGTAGGTTGTCATACGTGAAAACAGCGTCGATAACTGCAATGGAAAGTCACAGAAGGACAGACGTCGAATATACAACGTTGCTTTTGTGAAAATTTTGCCTCATACCTGTGGCAAAAGAGCACGCTCAAACAACGTGGATCTGCCGCGCAGGCCGTTCAACAGCTCGTTACCAAGGCTGCTTTTGCCTGATTCTTCTACTGTTAACATTGCAAAAGATCGTACAAAGAAAATAATAATATGGTAGTAATTCCATATGTGGGAAGCCTATAGCTGATGGGAAACCAGTAACTGCTCCCCCAGAAATCGAGACACGGGTATTTTATAAAATTCAAAGAACCTTGAAAGCCCTACCTATAATCAAATTCCATTCACTTCAAGAAAAAATAAAAGTTTGGGGGTTTGAGCCCCCTTTTCTTCGCCATCCGCCTTCACCCCATCTTCTTAACTCTGCCCCACTGCCGTTTGAGACCACCCACCACACCACCGCACCACCGCCAGCCCGACGCCCGGCCCGGTCACAGTAGAATTCTGCGCAGAAGGCGTAATTTTTTCGTCAGGCGCAGAAGAGAGAATGACGTGATTCTCTGGCCCATTGCGCCGTTGCAGCGGATAATTTCAAACTGTTCCAGAGTCCAGACCCGCTGGAAGCTGATTGCTTCCTGATGCTTGATGATGATGGGCGAACGCGAACAGGATCATTAGGAAGTGAGCATTCCTTTTCACTTTCAATGCCTCTGCATTTCCTGTATTATTGTACCTGACCATATCCGCATGCCAGCAACAAGGAGGAAGTGTGCATCACCACAAGAGTGGGAAAGAATAACGAGAGGAATCATACGACTGTCTTTCATTCAGGATACGGGAGGCCAGGCAAGTGCAGATTCGAAACCAAAAATGATTATGATGTTAGGAGTGGGTATAAAGACTCCACCCAAGCTCAACGAATTTCAGTTAAATGAATCCTGCTTCAATTTCTAAGACTGAGTGATTACACCGTTCGACTATAGAATGCATACTCGCCCGCCTGATTATCACGTACGCTTTGTAATGTTCCGTTCGTGTTTTGACGAATTTCGTTTGATGAGTATATCGTTGACACTCAATATTAAATAAATTCGGAGGAGAAATAGAATACGGAAAACACTGTTATAAAGGAAGTTACTGTTATTGTGAGGACACTTTCTGCGGGTTTGAGCGTCATGCAGTTTTGTTACCTAGACCAGAACATAAGTAGTATAAATATATGTCCTATAGCCAAGAGTTTTCTCTAATTCAATTCAAATCCAATTCTAATCCAACACAATCCAGTTCTAATCCAACACAAGCCAAATCCAAAGCCTACTGATCTTTGATTGGCTGACCGTAGCTCCGCTCTTTTATGGCAATTAGTACGCCTTATTCATAAGTGCTGCCATCTCGTGGCGGCAGCTGGCGGCGCCGCCATGTTTGAGTATTCGGGCGGTCATGCTATATGCGATTTCCTGTAACGGGACCAGTTGGGGAGTCAGGAGATTTGCGATTCAAGCCTTTTAGGATGGCAAGCGAGCTGGAAGAATCCACAGCCGAGCTCACGACCCTAACGTTATACTAACGTTTCTTTCGGACAACTTCGTTATTGTCTTCTACAGCGAGTAAACAGCATCGGATAAGCACGCTCGGCGTAGCTGCAACTTCGTGACTGAATCTCACGTCGAATTGCGCACATTTGGACTCTCTCGCTTTTGTACATGTGAATACTCAACTACTCGCCCGAAGTTACAGCAGTGTTTTGATGTGGCGTGTTACGCAGTTACGTACCGGGTCCCTATATGGGCGTTTGTGCAGCATGGAGTCGCGATGCATGATCTTACTACAGAACTATCTGCTTAGCTGCTGGCCCTCTTCTGTAATTGAATAAAAAAGCATTTGAGCACCTGTGACTAGACACATTTTTGTGTACCTTCAGTAAAATATCGGATGTACTTTCATACTCGCACATGTAGCTGTTTGGTACCAGAAACCCAACAACCCTGCTGGAAATAGTCCAATTCAAAATAGCCCAGAAATCTCATTCGGTTTAAGTGGATATCACATTTATAATTCTCATTGAAAGGAGCCAAAATTTCCCATTCCGAATCGACAATTTTGGACAAATACCATATTGAAAACTACTGAAATTTAGTGGGTTTCAAAGAGAAATCACTGTAATTGTCAATGGGGATGAAGTGGAACCACGCTTAATCACACCCATTTGAGGCCAGTCTAGTTTACCATTGGCCAATGTGCTGTAGCCCAGATTTTCCCATTAAAGTCACATGGAAATTCTCATTGATGATTCACATTTTGAATGTGTAATAACGATCGATTCTGCTGCATCGAATGAGCAGAACGCATGTTTTTGCTGTAGAAAGGAGTTACACTAGATGCCGTTTCTGCGTGCACATTTATTTCTTCACACATCACAATACAGTAGATATTAAAATATTACAAGTGGGACATATAAAGGTGAAAGTTATTTCAAATGTTTCAAATGTTCAAAAGTGTGAATATTCACCAGTTATCACCAGTTCATATTCACCAGTATTATTCACCAGTACAAATATTCACCAGTTCATCAGTTAAAAATCGCTAGCAAGACAGTGAACAACAAGAGTAAAAACTCGATTAGCACTACATGTTTTGAAAGCATACTGTCCATCACCAACACACACAAAATAAATCCACAATCAGTAACTTCATAGTGATGTGTCCCCAACGTCCGTACAGCGTCGACAAACAAAACAGAAGATCTTGAAGCACTCAACCATCATGGTCTTCTGTGCTTCGTAGGTGATTCGCGATGTCCTGTCCAGCTTGCGTTTCATGCGTGAAAACTAATCCCATCCAACTTCGGTAAGATTCCGTCCACACCTCCAGCACCGTCCAGCATCCGAACACCTCGGCATTCCGTAACAGACTGACTAATCCGTTGAAGAGTTGAGGAAACGCATGGACTTCCGTGCACTGGAATGTTATACGAATGCAGAAACAATAGCTTAAAGTGATAGGTGCACATGAACTTACCGCGACACATGTGCTTTTGAGTATATGTTCACGAGCATTTGAAATAACGTAGCGAACTATTTTCAACGCGGACGAGCCACTATGCGGTGCGCCACGGAAACGTGTTACAACGCGCCCGCTTCGGACTCTGCCTCTGCGAGCGGCGACATCGGCGAACGGCTTGCTCAGTTGATTTGTTCGGAATAAATTTTCATTTGCTTCATTAATTAATTTATACTATGTCTGATTGTCGTTCAATTTTCGCTTGCAATATATGTCGATACGGTGCGTATTCTGTTTTCATTTGTTTGAATCGGACGCGTTCTTCGAATTAGTTCATGTTCTACACGGACGTACGGCGTTCTTCGTAATTATATTATTACTTAATTTGAGAGTGATGATGTACTATTGGTCACCATTACGCTTGTTCCTTCAGCAACTGGCTTCTCACTTATTGTATTCGCGGCCATGCAACATGTTGGATCCCACTAAATCAATTGGAAAGCAGTTTCTCATTGGTACACATTAGCCCAATTCCTCATTCCTTCTATTGGTGCAGACTGTAATGTACAGGGTTCGCCAAGATAAACTCCAGGGTTTGTAACGAAGATAAAACAAATTAGAACAGTGTCGGAAAGCCAAGACGTATTATGTCCCAAAATTTTATGTCGACAATGCTGCTTGGTCCGTTTCTCTGTGGAAAGCGAACATTATCTGGACGCCGCCTTCGCGTGGCGAGACAAGAGAGTGTCATCACCTCTTATCTTTATCTTACACCGTGCTGTGAACTCAGTCGTGCAATCTCATTCTTCTGTGCCCCACTCTCACCCTCAACGCATTAACCTCATGCTTTCCTTTTAAAGTCACCTTCTGTGATCCATCTCATCATTCTTCCAACGTTTGTTAGTCATATTTTATCTTTGTCTTTAATCTACCTCATCCTTCTTCCAGCATTTGTTAGTTTATCCTTTATATCTTAATTCCTTTTCTGTTTATTTAGTTCTTATTTCTTAATTTTATTTATTTCTTATTTCTTAATTTTATTTATTTCTTATTTCTTAATTTCATTTCTTTATTGATTCATAACTGGAATAGCAAGCCGACGTCCCGTTTGGCTGACCTTTCCTCCTTTTTTTTCTTTTCGTCTAATAAATATATCCCCCCCCCAACAAAAGGTGAACGGATACATTCTTTTTGAGACGGAAGTTATGTGGGGCTGACTGTTCACACAAAGGAAGAGGAAGAGCCCCTTTCTTGGAGACACAGAAAACCAGACTTTCTGTGATGATTTGATGATTTCCTAGCATGTGATGCCGTTTTCTTTATGATGAAAAGGCAACGGCATGCCAGAAGGAGCGCATTGGTTTTGCTTTGAAATCTGCTGTGTCGTACTTGGTTATACGCTTGGTCAGCTCTTTTTTAAAAGCAATTACAGTAACAATGTCCCAAACAGAGATTCACCACTAAGAGAGACAGTGCACAAAGCGCATTTTTCCAATCATCTGCTAAATGCTGGGCTGGCAGCATGCTTCCACTGGAAATTCAACACTCCTGCACTTGAATGAAGTGCTCTGTAGCTCCCGTTTAGTATAGACCTACTTCTGAAAGAAGCTGCCGTCCTGCGACGCGCCAAACAACCTCAATCTAAGGATGTTCTGACCGTGAACGTGTCACGTGCCTTCTTAATTATTTTAGAGGCAATAATAACGAACTGAGGATTTACCTTCTCGGTATTCGGGCCAATTTTGCCCTTTTGGGTGCACAGTGGCACGAGCAGCAACGGGGAGTTGCCGGTCAACCT